>NW_008678552.1:193903-264696 GCF_000695815.1 Acanthisitta chloris
CACGCTAGAAGCTCTATTTTATCCTCTATAGTGAGTTTATGGTGCCTACCTGAATTCCTTCTCACAACATCTTGTCACTTGCCGAAACAGCTCAAGATAATATAAGCTACATCTGACATGATTTGGTACCTTAGTGCATCTCCCACCAACACCCTGGTCATGTCACTAATTGGTTTCTGAATTTAACATTTCATTTTCAGAGGGGAATTGTGCCCAGCATGTGGAGATTTTTTAGGCACCCCTATCCCTCAACTAGATTTAAGGATGAGAGTAGGAGAATATAGCCTGATGTAAAACTGGACTTGCAGTAATAAGCCATGAGATGAGACAGGAAAATAGATTTCTGTGATTATGCTTAACAGAAAAGTGCCAGATCTTGCATTTTGGCCAGCTCATGGGGAAGCGAATTAGTCTATATGTGCTTGTCTTGGAGAGCATTTAGAGCTAGATCTTTCCTCCTATTGGACTTAGCTGCCCCCTTAGCTTCTCCCTCAGCTCCCCCTCCTCCTTCACTTTGCTTAATGGAGATTTATTCTCCATATGTTGTTTATAACCAGGCTTGATGTTAATTTGCCTCTCTTGTAGCTTCTTTAAAACACTGCAGATATTGTGCTTTCCCATCTGCTCTGAAAGGATAGCCTGTATGGGAGAAAAAATAATCCACATCTCTGCAGAGGGTCATTTCATCCTGGCTAGGATATGTCAAAAGGCCTAAGCACAAACACCAACAAAACCAAGCAGCAAAACAGATCTATGGCCAGAAAATATTACTTTAGCAATTCAAGGCATCATTGGCAGACTCTGGAGGACAGCAAAGACCTGTGTGGCACAGAGTATAAAACTCTGTTGGTTTTGAGGGAGTAAAGCCTAGTTTTATGCAGAGTTTAAAAGGGAAGTAGATGATCATGAATTTTGTCCTTTCTGAATATATAGTGTGTATACTGTGTCTATACTGGCCTGTACTGGAGTTCTGACTGTGCTCCCCAGGTGATATTCTCAACCTGTGCACAGGTTAATTTAACTCTGTATGTTAGCAAAACCTCAAAAATGCCTAACCTTAGCAGCAGTCTCCAGAAAACACTGTGCTTCATGTGTGAGTAGAGCTGCCTTGGTCCACAAAGCCAGTACCACTCCCGAAAGGTACATCCTTTTTAGGATTACTGGATTCTGGAGTCAAACTGCTCCTTCGCCCTCCACCTGATCAGAAATGCAGAGCTGTGTAACTCCATATCCTCCCCCAGGAGCCTATTCAGGTTTACATTAAAAAGAAGGACAACAGCACTAATAAAGACCTTTCTTCATTCTCTGCACATTCATTTCTAGAAACAGTTTTCCTCTCTAATTTTACATGGCATGCTGGGACTTGCCATCTGTTTCAGAGAGCCCTCAGATGAGCAAAAAACAGTCCATGTCTTGTAGGAGAAGGAGAAATCTTTGAGTGCCATACAGACTTCTGACAGAGCACGCTTTTGGAGAACATTTCAATTTAACATTGTAAAACAGTTCTGTCCCTCTCTAAATGCTTCCCAGAGAACAAACAAATTTTGCACTGTCAATTCCCAATCCCAGGTCCTGCTCCCCAAAGGACAACAGGAGTCTGTCATTCTTAGGAAAACTCACGTTTCTCTCTCCTTGCTGGTTTTTTTTTCTGGTGGAAATATTCATTATACACCAGTCCTACCCACCTCTGTGCTGCATTCAGTCATTGACATCTAGATTCCCAACCTTCCCATGACACCTTTATAGAATTATAGAATCATAGAATTTAGGGGTTGGAATGGACCTTACAGATCATCTAGTCACAACCCCCCCAGCCATGGGCAGGGACACCTCCATGCTAGATCAGGTTGCTCAAGGCTTCATCCAGCCTGGCCTTGAACACTGCCAGGGTCAGGGCAGCCACCATGTCCCTGGGCAACCTGTTCTAATGTCTCACCACCCTCACAGAAAAAAACCTTTTTTCCAATATCTAACCTAAACTTTCCTTCCTTCAGTTTGAACTCATTACCCCTTGTCCTATCACTGCAGCTCCCAACACAGAGTCCCTCTCCAGCTCCCTTGTAGGCCCTTCAGATACTGAAAAGTTGCTGTGAAATCTCCATGCAACCTTATCGTCTCCAGGCTGAACAGCCCCAACTTCCTCAGCCTGTCCTCATTGGGGAGATGCTCCAGTCCTCTTATCTACTTTGTGGCCTCCTCTGGACTTGCTCCAACATTTCCATGTCCTTCTCATGTTGAGGGCACCAGATCTGTGTGCAGTATTCCAGGTGGGGTCACACAAGAGCAGAGTAGAGGGGAAGAATCACCTCTTTTGACCTGCTCCCACACTCCTTTTGATGCAGCCCACCCACTGTACTATTATTCAAAGGTCCCAAAACCTTTACAATTATGTTTAAATCATTTTAAAGTCTTCCCATTTTCCTGTTATATAGGGAGATCACACTGGACTGATCTATATTCCCTAAGCCAACAATAACATGCCCAGCATGCAGTCTGTATGTTTGGAAGTTTAAAAAAATTCAGATTCACCACTGAATTTATATATTTCACATTTAAAACATCTGGGATTGTCAACAAACATCCAGGACAGCACACAAAGCAGTCATTTTAAATTAAAATTTATAAATTAATAATCTTATTAAGATGTTGAAATCCAATTGCCTGAAGACGACTTCTACATTGATGCATAAATACAGGGAAAAATTCAGTCAAGAGCATGAGCCAAATGGAAAAAGGTAGTGAGCAGGCCACAGTAATGACTGTCCGATGGATAGACAGGATATAGGGGTCCAACAACAAGCACTAAATGTGCCTTCTAAAATAATTCAAAGACAGAAAATCAGAAGGAATCCACTTAGGTATGCAGTTTTCATTAGAAGTTCGTTAGGCTAAAATTGCTCAAACTTTCACTACTGCCAAAAATTTCACAATTATTCCATGCCTCACCATTGATTCCAGGCCAATAGCATCAGGCCACAAAACGTCATTGCTGGACATGGGTATGACCCTGTGTGCTGTTCTTAAGTCTGGAAAATATCTGCAAGTAACTTTTTATCTTCTATACAAGCCAATTGTCATACTAGAATAACGCAAGCATATTCAAAAACATGTGTTGAACAGAGAAGGGGATACAGACAGGGGCATGTTCTGGAGCCAGCACCACTGACAGATTTACAGGATAAATTATGAGGTTTTGGAAAGCAGGTTGCACATGATGCAAAGGACACCTTGTGCCTGTGAGGGTTGAGAGCACTGACGCATATGCTGACAAGGTTTGCACAGCTTGCTTGTGTGTACATTTGCCTTTGCACACTATACTGGAGGTGAGAAAAGCCTGAGCTGGCATGAAGACATGCAGCTTAAATATGACACAAATGAGAGTTAGCTGATCATATATTTGCTAGAGGATGCTACAAGCTTTGGGCATTTCTGGGGTTTTACAAGCTAATTTAATTGCTGCTTCTTAAGAATTTGCTTCTTGCAATTTTTTTAAAGGAAAAATCAAACATAATAAATTGAAGCTCTCTGAGTAATGAAGGTATCCGGGGGCTGTATATGATGAAAAGCATGATCCTAGTGGGAATAGGGTCTCACTTGCACAGGTGTGTGGAGTGGATATGCAAGGCAGTCACAGTAGTGTTCTTTCTTTCTTTCTTTCTTTCTTCTTTCTTTCTTTCTTCTTTCTTTCTTTCTTTCTTTCTTTCTTTCTTTCTTTCTTTCTTTCTTTCTTTCTTTCTTTCTTTCTTTCTTTCTTTCTTTTCTTCTTTCTTTCTTTCTTTCTTTCTTTCTTTCTTTCTTTCTTTCTTTCTTTCTTTCTTTCTTTCTTTCTTTCTTTCTTTCTTTCTTTCTTTCTTTCTTTCTTTCTTTCTTTCTTTCTTTCTTTCTTTTCCCACTTAATTTAAGAGATGTTTTGTGCCAAAGAAAAGGACTGTGTACCTTACTAGTTTTTCCTTCCTGGCACTGTATAGGTAAAGAATATACGGAATAATTGAAATCTGTGCTTTCTATTTTAATGCAAATGCTACAAGATTGAATGATATTTCTGCAAAGCTCCTGAGTTTGATAGAATATCTGCCCATCTAAAGACAAAAACCAACTACTTTTATCAGCACAAGAATGAAAGATGCCAAATTTCTTACATGCCTGTGGAATTCTGCTTGGATTCTCTGCTGTCTGATATGTCAGGTTCAGTGGCAGATTTCAGCACATTTCACATTTCTTATGTTTCTTCCTTGTGCAGGTAGCTTGGACTCCAGAAATGGATGATGCTATTGTTAGCTTTCTGCTAGCCATTGCAGTTTCCTCTGCCCAATTGCCTAGTCTTACAAAATATAATGGAAGGTAACATGTCTGAAGACTCCTACTGCTTTCACACATGACTGATATTGGACAAAAGCTCTTCTAGTCCTATTGATCTCTCCCAGAGATTCCCCAAGAGCAATGTGTGCCATGTTTGGAAGAGTCAATAATGATGGGCAGAGATAGACCTTCTGCTTTGGCAAACTGTGCACCAGTCACTGGTGCTGGTGGCATCAGGTGTCCCAGATCTCCAGGGCTCTCTTTTCCTTAGCAAGGCTCCTTCCTGTCTTCCCTTCCCATGCTGAAGAATGTAGACCACAAGTCCTCAGCCACTGTAAAATTCAGGGGGTTTTACACCGCTGAAAACCATTTAGGTAACACTTTGACTGTGCACTATGCAAAGCATATCCCTTTACTATGGCAGAAGTGTTGTAATCATCTATCTGAATCGACATTGCAGAAACTGCTCTTCCCAATCACAGCACTTCACCCTCCTTCTATCAACCTTAAATAATCCCTGTAAAAGATGGTTTCCTTCTCAGAGTTCTTACAGTGGCATGTGCACTCAAAAAGCTTCTCTTTCGAGAAGTACCCAGCCATGAAGCCTAGTTTTGGTCTCTAATGTAGGAGAGAGTAGTTAGAACTCAAGAATTATAGTCCAGAGTTCGATGTTTACCTAGGGAGCATAACAAGAGAGACTTCACTAAAAGGGACCCAATTAGTTCCTTGTTCCTTTGAGGATAATGATTCAGCGTTTGGCTTTTTTGTCACTAGAGTATCCACATCAACTGTACCGTAATAAGAGACGACAGGACACATAGCTCTTGGGGCTTTCTAGATTTTGCAGCTGTTTTGAGAATATAGATTAGATAATGCTCCTATAGCCCATAGGTCATTCTTAGGAAACAAAATATCATTTCATGATTAGCATGCATGCAAAGCCTTCCTTCTGGAATTCAGATGGTCCATACTTATTTTTTGACAAATGAGTAGGGAAAAGAGAATGTTAACTGTGCCTCAGAAGTAAAATCCTGTTGTTTCTTATCACAATGACTGCACACTTTTGAGGCAGGGGACCATGCTTTTCTGGCATGTTTTTACTTCATTTTCACCCCATGTCAAGTGCTGTGGGTCATACAAGCAATAAGTAGAGGAATGGAAATCAAGGCCCTAATGCAAATCAGTCCGTTAGAAAACCATCTCTGTCCCAGCTAGAGAACTTGGTTTCTCTAGGTTGCTGTCTCTGAAGACAGAGATTTGGCTGTGATTTTCCAGATGTAGTGATACAGTGTTAGGTCACAGAGTTTTACTAGAGGCAATTATCAATGAAACTAGGTTACCTTTTGATCCATTCATCAAAACGTCAGATCACTCCATTCAGAGGCAGGAAAACCTATAAATATTGCAGGTAGATGGACTACTCTGTTAGAAATTTTCTATGTTGGACTCTTGTCCAAGTCAAGATTTACCTTAAAAACAGCACCAGACTTACATTTGCATGGATGAGAAATAAAGAAGAGAACAGCCTAATAATTATTTAAAAGATGTCCCCATTTTGGCTATAGAATTAATCAAGTATCTATTGCTTAATGTATAGGGAAGGACATAGTATTAAAAAAGTCCTCTTAAATGGTTTGAATTAGTCTGTGGACTTGCAATTGCTGGCCTGGTAGCTCAATCTGCATGGTGTGACTCTCTCTGGTCTTGGAATTGGTGGTCAGATCATTTGAAAGTGTATTATGGCCACATTTCTTTAAGGTGTTTTCTTGTTGTCTAAGAATACTGTGTACAGTTCTGGGTCCCTCAGTTCAGGAGGGATATTGAGGTGCTGGAATAGGTCCAGAGAAGAGCAACGAGGCTGGTGAAGGGACTCGAGCACAAGTGCTATGAGGAGAGGCTGAGGGAGCTGGGGGTGTTCAGCCTGGAGAAGAGGAGGCTCAGGGGAGACCTTATCACCCTCTAAAACTCCCTGAAAGGAGGCTGGAGTCAGGTGGGGGTTGGTCTCTTCTCCCAGGCAACCAGCAGTAGGACAAGGGGGCACAGACTCAAGCTCTGCCAGGGGAGGTTTAGGTTGGATATTAGGAAGAGATTTTTTCTGGGGACAGTGATCAGGCATTGGAATGAGCTGCCCAGGGAGGTGGTGGATTCACCATCTCAGGTGGAATTCAAGATAAGACTGGATGTGACACTTAGCACCATGGTCTAGTAACCATGGTAGGGTTGGACTTGATGATCTTTGAGGTCTTTTCCAACCTGGTTGAAAGAAAAAAAATTATGCTGAACTTACAGACATTCTTGACTTTCATCAGTATCTCCAGTTTTGGAAGACAATGGGGTACTTACGAATGTATGCATGAGTTGGCTCTACAAATCATGGTGCATTGGATTTACATGGTATTCTTACTCATTTTCACTGTTTTAAATTTGGCCTATATTCCACTCTGATACACATTCCTTCAAAGGAAGAACACTGATCCCAGTGAATTTTATTAGACCCGTGGAACTTTATTTGGTGTTTGGCTTTTCCCCAGCTCTCCAGGCCAAAAGGGTTTGTATCAGAAAGTCAACAAGAAACTTTTGTAAGAAGCCAAGGTTTGGGGGTCTTGAAGAAAGCCAGTGAGAACATGTGGTTTATACTGTCATATGGGAAGCTGAAGGAGCTAGTTGATGAGGCATGAGAAGCAGAGGAAGTCTCATCTGTTTCTCTTGGGTTTTCTTAGCAGAGAGGAAGTTGGACAGAAAGGATTCACCTGAATTATTTAATCTGCACTGCATCCATCACCTGCAACTAGGCCATCATTCCTTTTTATAGATTCAATGATCAAGTACCAACTTTTTTAAGGGATGAGGTGGTTTTTTTTTCTTTCCTCCATCACGCTGTTGACTAGGGACTATCCTCTAAATCCTTTTGGTCTTGTATTGATATCCTTTATATTTGGCAGACATTAGTCTCCCTTCCTACAGTGTTTATCCTCATGATGTATTGCTAGGCAGCAATCACATTCTCCATCAGCCCTAAATAAGAGCTAAATAAGCCAAGCTTGATTCCTCTTTTATCTAGGAAAAGGCTTCAGTGTTCCCCTTGTATATTAGAAATCTGTTTCTGTGGCTATTCTAATTTAAATTAATCAATCCTCATCACAGCTAGCCAAAACTGAACACTCTGCCAGGCTGTAGTCCTTGGTATTAACCTTGCCTCAATACATCTTGAGATCACACTGATGGGTCCTAGACAGCCTGTATTAGTCAGTCATTCACAAGAATTTCCTCATTTGAACTGTTGACTTTAGGGTGTGACTTTATGTCTTACATTACACTTGTTGGTGATTCCAATTTTAACAAGTTATCTTTTATCCATGCTCTCCTCTTTTTTCTTTTAGTTTATTGCATGCAATGTTTCCCCATCTTTCCTTTTATATGTAGCTGTCCTACACAAAATATATCCCTCAGGACAAGCAGCAATGGGGAGCTATTAGGGTGGAGATAAGAAATCAAGAGAAAGACCCTCTGGGCCCCTTAAGAATCACAGATATATATCCTCCTATGGAAGGGAAATCAGAGTAAATTTGTTGGCTTTTGTTAACTCTCATTTGTTTGAACACATGATTTATCACCAGGGTCTCCTCTCACATCTCTGAAACAAACACCAGATGCTTTTCACGCCTCCTTATTTCTTCAACCATTTCAGATTCAGCCATCATCAATTCCAGTATCTCAGGAAGGACTCTGTTTTTGCACTCTGACAATAAAATCTATAACTTTATTCACAGCATTTAATGAATTCATAAACTGGGGTCGATGGCATCCTAATGGTTATTTCATCTCTGGGTCAGCTTTTAGCAGATCCTCAGAATAAAGATAGATACAAGCCTTAGGGAAGCCAAGACCCCTATTACTGTGATGGCACAGTGCAGAAGTGGCATGCAAATTAGCAAATTGGGCAAGGAACTGATCTCTAAGCAAAGGGAGTGTGAGAACCAATTCTGACTTTCCTCGACAAAGGGGTGGAAAGAGGGCTCAGCAGCCTCTCTCTCTGGGTTTTACCCCACCAAAGTAGAAGACTGGGAGTTAAGTGCTGGAGAATACTGGGATGGAGCTCCAAGATGCAGTCGTTTTGAATTTCCTCAAAGGGAGAAGACACAGACATGATTTTGGCTCTGAATTTTCCCTCTCTCCCCATGGCTGTAACACTGTAAAATGTGCACCTTTTAGAAGGAGAGACTCAGGTGATAAGCTTCTAGGGGTGAAAGTAGCACTTTGAGTGCTGCATATCCTCTTCAGGACATGTCATGCAGGTGTGCCTACGATGCTGCAATTAAGTTCTCAGACTTTCCCTGGATCCCTGGATCCCAAAGCATTCCGTGCTGGCTTCTGGATTTGTACTGCTACAGGGGCAGCCTCTCCCTTCCATAGCTACCACTTTGGTGGCTGTGGGTGCTACTGTCAGATTTGCCAACCACTTTTGCACTAAAAGGTAGAGGTTTGAAATGCAGGGGAAAAAAAGGAACCTAAGGGAAAAACAAGCCCTGATAAGGGGTGATGGCAGGTAAAGATGATTTCAGTTGTATAAAGACTTCTCATGAGTATTTCTACATGCTTCCTTTGTGCTGCTGATCTGATGGCACCTCTTATGTGTGTTACAAAAATCATCAAACTTAGCATTGATTTTTAGAGGGAAAATAGGAGGGAAAGCAAAAGGCAATACTTCAAAACAGATGCTCCTGAGGGAACGACCTCTAGAAGCCAAGTGTCAGAGAAGCTTCCACTTATCCCACAGTTTTGAATTGAGTGAACCAATCCCTATGATGATGTAACAAATTTATCAGGCATTTTCAGCCTTGGAGATAACAATAAGCCAAGCTACACTCTGTTAAAGCATGCAAGGCGCAAGGCAGCAAGTGGGGAATTTCTAACAGAGTGTCATTAAACACAGCTTCTGCTCTTCCACAATTTCTCAGCCATCCCACAGTCTTCTAGGCCATTATCCCCTCATTTGTCTACTACCATTCCACTAGGAACTTATGTTGCCCAGTGTCTAACTAGAATTTCCTTTATTCCCTCCTAAGCCCTGAACAGAGAGGAAAAATCTCTTCCCCTGACACTATAATGCAGTCACTAGTTGAGTTTTTCCACAAGGAAACACAACTGACTTGTGCTCACCTTGTTCATTGAGATGCCCACAACTGCCTCCTTACACCAGAACTGAATTTCTCAGAGAAAGCAGGAAGTTGTACCATTTGGGGCACTTGTCCTGTGCAGTGAACAAGCAAAGGTTGAGTCGGTGATAAGCACATTTTTCAAGTATGACCTGTGGACTAGTTGAGTTTTTCCACAAGGAAACACAACTGACTTGTGCTCACCTTGTTCATTGAGATGCCCACAACTGCCTCCTTACACCAGAACTGAATTTCTCAGAGAAAGCAGGAAGTTGTACCATTTGGGGCACTTGTCCTGTGCAGTGAACAAGCAAAGGTTGAGTCGGTGATAAGCACATTTTTCAAGTATGACCTGTGGATTTGAACCCAGGCCCTCCCCAAAGAGAGGAACTCCTGTGTTCTCCGTGTGCCATGAGGAAATCTTTGAAGAAACTTTTTATGCTACTTCCATTACACATTCCCAGGATTTATAGTTTTAAAGGCTTTTAGGAAGGGAGAAAGAAAAGGAAGCATCATTAGCATGTTTCAAAAAGACAGTGGAGTGCTTTTTCATCTTCATTACTGAGAAATTGAGTCAACTTTACTCCATATAAATTCTGCTTCTGAGAGCTTTTTTTCAAATCATATTTGCTACTTAAGGAAACTTGATTTACTGAGGAGGATATGCTTAGAAGAGATGGAGGGGAAATATTAACACTTCACTGGAAATCTTAATATAGGCATTAAATGGCACCAAAACCCAGACAAGTTGATGCTTTTATTAACTTAGACTTCTAGGTGTTAAATGTTTTTCTTCTACCATTGCTCCCTCTTTTCCTACTTTCCTATTACTCTAACTCTACACTTCACACACATTTTTTCCTGTGTGGGATCTCTAAATGGTATCATCCATTAATTTTTCCACAGTACATATACTAAAATTATGGACAGTGTGGGGACTGCTAAAAAAATGAAAATCAAATAGCAGTGACTACCTCCAAGCAGAAAGCAGATGTGCCATTCCCACACGGCTGTAACAGAATGGTGTGCACCAAACTGATGAGATGACAGTCAGTGAATCTCAGTCAAGGTACACTCTGTTACCAGCACTTCTGTTCTTAGACCATCATTGGATACACTTGGTCACAGCTTGCAGTAAGCATCCCAGCAACAGGCTCCTTTTAATCTTCATGTGTTGGAAGGGTCACCCAAGAACACTTCTCCTTTGCAAAGAGCACATCGAATTGTGAAGCCAAAGGTGATTTGTCTGAATGTGTCTGGAAATGTTACTAAAGTCATGTATAATAATGATATATATTTAATTCCCTATTCTGATCATTGCTTTAATCTTGTTAATCATAACTTGTGTTTAGCCTGAAGATGATGAAAATGTGGTGGTTTTTTTTTCATACGATGAACTGCAATATTAGGACAATACCAATAGGGAACAGGTTCATAAATCACACATCCATATAAGACCATTAGGAGTCACCAAGTCTGACATCAGATTAGAAATGTGGAACTTCTTTGAGCAATTCCAGCTTGAACTGAGGAAATATATTTGAGCTTTACTTAAAAATTGAGCGAAGTGAAGAAATTACCACCAGCCTTGTTCACTACTGCAATCTGACAGCGACACTCAATCTTCCAAACTACCATCTTATTTTCATCATGATTGTATCCACTCCCTGCTTCCCAGCTAGCAGAACTTGGTTATGCATGAAGCTTGGTGAGAAGTCAGTATGCAGGTAATTCCTCTTCCTCTCAAAACCAAATCTATTGATTGTCTGTTTTAAACCTCTAGGAAGAACAATATTTTTTGACTCAAAAAACCCAACCCCAAAACACAACAGCAAACCCCTCTAAACCTCCCAAAACAAACAAACAAACAAACAAAGAGAAAATCCCTCTCCTCTTTGTTAGTTATTCCTTTTGAACTATTTCTTGCTGATGTGCCAGGACTCAAGACAAATTCTCCATTGACTGTGCCCTGATTAATTGATTTTTACAGAAGGCTTACCCAGAACCTATTGCTGTCACTGGTAAGCAGTTACACAGGCAAACAACACATTTACACCATTGATGAAACTCAGCTCAGTAACTACTCCTGAGGGGGCCAGTGATTCATAGCTTGATAGAAGGGAGGAGGATATTCCACTTGCAAAGGGTTTCCAGCTGTTCATTTAGATGTGTATGCTAAACATCACTGAAACTGAAAATATGCTGAAATTTAAAAGCCAAAGAGGTAAAAAATAAAAGTATTGGGGTTAAAAAAGTGGCAGTCAAATAAAAAATAATATCAGCAGTATTGTTACACATTCTTTGCAAAAGTGCTGCTTCTCTAAGGAGAAAAAGAAAACCTGCAAAAACAAAATAAGAAGTCTGAAAAAAAGAGTTAACAGGTCCACATCAGTTTTCCAGTGCTGTATAATTCTCCATCACCTCCCACACAGCCTTTCCCTTGCTTCTTGCTTTGTGCTGCAATGGAAATGCACTGCTGAATTTCTACTGTTTACTTTAGACATTGTTTATTAAGTGTGTAGAATATATTTTGAAATAAACATGTCCCAGGGTACATCAAGCTATGTCAGACTGTGATAGGTTTTCTCATCATGTGCTAAGGTGGTGAAGCAGAAGAATTTGCTTATGGTGAGGACTAAAATGATTGATCTGTTTGGTGGCTTGAGATGTGTTGATTATAGGGTGCTGTAGGCTTATGTAGGTGTATGGGCAACTTACTAGTTCATATCTCACCATATTGTACAGTGGCATAAGAAACAGGAGTATTTTTATCATGTACAGTATTGTATGTTTTAACTTTAGCACATTAAAATCCCCTATTTCCTGTTTAAGGGATCTGTTTCTAGTCACCTAGCAATAGTCTCTTTTGATATCCACACAGTTTTCACAGAAAACTTTAGAATTAATACCTGATAATTTACTTCTGAGGTGAAATAAAAATCAGACTGGAAAGAAGACATTTTTAAGGAATTATGAAATGAAGGTAATTAACCCTTAACCACTTTCCACTTAACTAATTAACTGCTTAACCCTAAAGTATTTATAAAAGAAATACAGTGAAGTCTCATATGACCTGCAGACTTTAAATCACACTCAAAAGCTTTTCTAAGAGTACCCTCCAGATAATCAAGTAGCTATGGAATTGCTGTAGAAATTACAAGGAGAAATTTCATAGTTAAGTAGAAGATTAGGAGATCAAATAACATTCTCTGTATTTCTATCATTTGAAGCTTTCACAGAGTAAAAGAACTTTCTTCTGCAGCTCTCCAATCACTTAAAAAGCAAATACATTAAACTTCATCATGGACACATCACCCTCCCCTTTCTCAGCTGGGCAAACTGTGGCGCAGTGAAGTTACAGGTATAGTATTTTTAGAATTGGGCTGGAATGCTGGGTGCCATCTCTTTGGGATGTTCTGTGTTTGATGCACAAAGCAGGATCAAACATCTCACATTAAGGTGTTTGAGCTCCTGTGCTCCACCTGAGCAGTAGAAGAGTACATGACAGCAGGAAACTGACATCTTCACATCATCCTTTCCTCTTTCATTCTTCGCCTGCAGTGATGCACAGTGCCTAGGACATTGTTCCATGCATTGGCAGCTATAATTCCAGGTGACTGACTGGATCTGCCAGTGTATTTCTCAGCCCTCTCAAAAGAGAGACTCTGTGTTCAATGGGTGGATCAGAAGTCCACCCAGTAGAGTGAGGAAGGCCAGTGAGCATAATGAAAAGTAGGAGTGAATTGCTAAGTGCTAAAAATGTTGCTTCTGATGCCAACCTTCTGCTTCTCCCCCTTGCCTTTTACCCAACAGCAATCCACATGTCCATAACACATCATGCTGAGGCAATCATTAACCACCAACCTTTAGAAACACAGAAAAAAGAAATATGATGATAACTTGGAGCCATGCCTAGTCCTATACTTTGGCCACTTAGCCTGTCCCCAAGCACAGGCACACATAGACTGTTGGTGCAACATTTTTGGCCTTCTCCCCTGAGCAGTTGCTCTGGCCAAGTTTTCTAATCAGTGATCAGTGATCACTAGACCAGCAAATGGGACATACACACCCAGCAGCAGATGGCAGTGGCTGTACTGAAGCATGACAGCTCTCTGTACGCAGAACTGGCTGCAGAGCGAGGCAGTCTGTTCAGGCCACCTAGACACAGCTCTTCCTCTCATCTGAGTCTCAAGTAGAAAGCATTTTGCTCCCTGTTAAGAGACCTGCCAATCCTACTGAAGGTCCGGAGTATTCTTTGCTCTATGCTAGAAATGTGCCTTGGAACTGGCTTCTGCTTTCTGGGACTCCATAGCTGATCCTTCTGTTGGGTGCATCCATAGTGTCTGGCTTATGTGAGCAGGAAAAATGGGAAGCCTGGACCCTGTAGAACTATCCCCTACTCATCCCAGAGATATACTGCCACAAGAAGTCTCCATAACTGTGATTCTAGAGGAAGTACTATCCTTTGAAGGACCCTAAAGATTTCAAAGCTGCCAAAGCCTGTTTACATGCTCCATAGTCTTCTATTTGCCCATATATCCTACATCCAAAACCTTCTGGAAATACCCAACAGCCCTCTCCAGAGTTTACTTCCATGTTTCTCTGAAGGGGGATGGGGTGGAGGTGGTAATCGAGTTCACTGCTAAGGGAGCCGTTCTTTATCATTATAGTAGGACATTTTGAGAACCATCCAGCCCCATTTCATCTAATCATACTCTTCTTGAATGTGATAGATAATTCCTCTTATGCTAGCGCTTAATAGCTGTGAAGATAGAGAAAGCAATATTTTTGGTTTATATTAGGTAGCAGCTTCAGTTACAGGCTAGGGCCCCATTATGCTGGGAGTTGTAAAACCAGCACTCACAATAAGCTTGTGGATGGTTATCATATCCCTCAGGCCTTTGGCATATTTTTTTTAAAGTGGAGGAGAGTTTGAAGACAGATCAAATTAATCTACTTTATAATTCATACCTTTACATAATTTTGATTAACTCATATAATAAGGAAGTCCCAGAGCATCCCCATGGAAACAGACTCTGAAGCAACTTGTCTGCATCCACCTCATAAGATGTCCAGAACAGAAGCCAATATACCCATTATCCTCTCAGTAGCACCTGCTGGGACTGCTGGTACAGTCCTGTGAAACAACATTTGCATTTGTGCTGCTCAGTGTTTGCACAGGTATTTGCTGACATTAGCAAATGAGATGTGAGTTTGTAACAAAGACTGGCGCATATTTCTTGAGTATGCTATCCTAAATTGACATAGCCTCTCCCCTTCTCATACCTGCTGAAAATCAAAGACTTGTAAGCATACGACACAGCCACACTATTCAAATCAATACATTGTCACTTGCCATTAACCTTTGCTTTCAGCTCCAGCATTGCTCTTTTCCAAATCTGTTGGAATCAGTATTGTACATGAGCTTTCCAAAAGCAACATAACAACCTTTATAAAAAGCAAGCAAGAATACTTGGTGTGCTTCATCTCATCATAGGCCTAAACTCAATGTGACAAAGAAACTGGCAAGTCAATCTATGTGAGGTGCTTACAGCATAGCATTTGAGAATCCTGGAGGGAGCAGGTGGAACTGGCAATAGCCCTGTATTTTGCATATTGCCAACTGGAATGTAAGGCCTAGGGGATGATGGTTTGGTTGAAGATGAGCGTGAGATTGCAAGGCAGGTCTGGTCCTACCTTGCTGAAACCTTGTAAGACAGTAAGTAGACCAGAGAGGCTTGTCTTAAAGTTGGAATTAAGTCTCTGCTTTCAAAGAGCTCATCTGAAAAAAAATATATGTCTGCCTCATATAGCACCTCCTATGACAGAGACACCATCCATGGAAGAAATTATTAGGACCCACTGCAATAGAAGCAATCATCCATCTGCAAAACAGGAACATAGTACAAACGAGACTGAGAATCCCTGCTGTAGAATTAACTGAATTGGATGCAAACCATCTTTTTTTGTCTATATAAGGCACTCAGAGTTTTTTTGTGATCCATCTGTATTACACATAGCAGTAGAGTTTTATCTGAAGATAGATTAAACTAAACTTCTCCTCCTCCCAAGTGGCCATTCCTTATAAAGAGAAAACAATCCCAAAGTTAAGAGAATTGAGTATAAGAATTATTGCTCACATTTAGACTATGGTTTTAACATTTGTGCAAGCAGTAATAAAGAACGATTCAAATGGAGAACTGAAAAGTACATTTATTGCAGAGAAACACTTCCATTTTAGAGGGAAAATATGTTTTCAAAAACAACTTTTATAACAAAACTTATTGGTCCACATTTAAAGTAGACTCTCAAAGGTCTATAACATTGCTATTATCAGAGTTTGTAAGGAACAATAGATGTAAGAGTTCAAATTGTGCCTACCATCCTGTTCCACTAGATAGGATAAAAGGCAAACAATGGAGATGTTCTGTTTCCAAAACCTACAATTTTGGTGGCTTTTTCTGTGTTGTGGTTTAACCCAGCATGCATCTAAACACCACACAGCCGCTTGCTCGCTCCCTGCTCCACCCCTGTGGGATGGAGACAGAGTTGGGAAGAAAGGTAAAATTTGAAATAAAAGCAGCTTAATAGAACAGAAAAGGAAGTGGTGATGATAATAGTTTTAAAAGTCATTAGAATATACAAAGAAGTGATGCACATGCTAACCTATGCCCAGCCCATTCTTGAGCAGCAGACCCTGGCCAGCTTTCCTCCTAGTTCATATACTGAGCATGAGGTCATAGAATCATAAAGGTTGGAGGAGACCCCTAAGATCATTGAGTCCAACCATTTACCTGCCACTCTGCTGCCATATGGTATGGAATATCTTTTTGGCCAGTTTGGGTCAGCTGTCCCAGCTGTGTCTCCTCCTAGCCTCTTATGCCTCCCATCCTACTCACTGGTGGTGTGAGAAGTTGAAAAGTCCTTGACCTAGTGTAAACACTTCTTAGCAACAAGCAAAACATCAATTTGTTAGCAACATTATTCTCACCCTAAATCCAAAACACAGGACTGTGCCAGCTACTAGAAAGAAAATAAACTCTATCTGAGCTGAAACCTGGTGGATTGCATAGTTAATGATTTGGGACACCTCAAAATTGCTGGTCAGTCTCTTAAACTGGAGTAAATTTAGTGGTTTAGTATTCATGCATGAATGTCCTAGATCTTGTCCCAGCATGAAAGCTTGGATCTAGGCGCCTTCTATTTCCATCAGGAGGAATAGGGAAATGATCTAGAATTCTTAGCAGAACATCTAGTTACTTATCAAAACAGGGACAATCCTCAAGAGATGAAAAAAGCAAAGCCAATGTCTTACCTCAAATATAAAATTGCTTTTGAAATTTGCATTTTTGGTCTTCCAGAAATATTTAGGCAGCAGAGAGAAGAAAAGAAGAGAGCAGTTCGAATGTCCGCCCTAACAACTCTCAAACCCAGGGAAAAGGTTTTCTTCTGACTCTGAAGTACATTTCACTATTACCTTCAAAATTGCCTATAACAATGTGTTTCTGCTAATGCTGTGACAGGGTTGCAGTTGTAAGCCAGGGTCCTGGTATCTGGTCCTTTTTTAAAACTACAGTGTTATAATATTTACCTCCAAATAATTGACATTTCTTTTAGATTTTTCCAAACAAACTACCCCTGTGTCACCCTTCTTCTTTTGGCTTTATAGAACTAGTATGCACACTTTTTCCTCCCTTGCTTATTTGACGCCTAGGTCACTTTCGCTGTCAGAATCTATTTATTGAATAAAACTGATTTTTTTCCCTTCACAAGATACAGTGAAAAATGTGCAAGAACTCTCAGTACAGGGATGTTGGTTACTAGGAAACACAGTCTCCAGAGAGCAGAGTAGGAGCACAAACCTTGGACTACAAAGATTTATTTGGGGAAGGATTCTACAACAACGGTTGGAATTAAAATGATAGTAATCGAAAAGTATTTCTTTGCTGAAGGACATGTTTAAAGACAGAAATGAATACCTGTAAGAGTCTTCCAACAATCTTATCCTCTTGTCCTAAGAAGATGTTTTATGTAATTGTCCAAACATTGTGGATTTCTTTCAAGAAAGAAATTGAAAACACTCTTCAGTAGAAAAAATCCCCAACAAAAATCCAAAAAAAAAAGTATAGGGATTCAGAGACTCATAAAATGGTTTAAGTTGGAAGAGACCTATTAAAGGCCATCTAGTCCAACCTCCTGACAATGAGGAGGAATATCTTCAACTAGATCAGGTTGCTCAGAGCCCTGTCCAACCTGACTCTGAATGTTTCCATGGATGGGGCATCCACCACCTCTCTGAGCAACCTTTTCCAGTGTTTAACCACCCTCATTTAAAAAAAAACACTTTCTTATATCTACTCTAAATCAACCCTCCTTCAGTCCAAACCGTTACCCCTAGTCCTATCACAACAGGCTTCCTAAAAAGTCCATCCCCATATTTCTTATAGGCTCCCTTCAAGTACTGGGAGGTTGCAGTAAGGTCTCCCTGGAGCCTTCACTTCTCCAGGCTGAACAATCCCAACTCTCTCAGCCTTTCCTCATAGGAGAGGTGCTCCATCCCTCTAATCATCTTCATGGCCCTCCTCTGGACCCATTCAAACAGTTCCATGTCTTGTGCTGAAGATCCCAGAGCTGTATGCAACCCTTCATGTGGAATCTAATCAGAGCAGAGGGGCAGAAATACCTCCCCCAGCCCACTGGCCACACGTCTTTTGATGCACCACAGGATATGGTTAGCTCTCTGGGCTGTGAGTGCACATTGCACTGAGGATTTTTCTATTTCTTGGCAGTACAGACTCTGCTGCTCAGACCTATGTACAGTCATGACACTTACAAGATTCCTCTCTCTACATGGGCTCATTCTGGTTACTACCTTCTACCTGAAGCTGTGAATTGGTGCTTGAATATGGCTTTGGAATATAACCTTTATCAATATTTATGATTTTCTTAATTACTGCCAGCAAATTGGCCAAATAAGAGCACTTGGATAGAGTTAAAAAAAATAATAATAATTAGAAAAACCAAAACCTAAAAAAATGCAAACAAAATACTACTAAAAAAGAACACATATCCAAGAACATTGACAGTATTCTGTACTGTTTGTCTGATGCTCTCTCAAAAATGGGAATATAAATTGGGTGGAGTCTTCAGGGAGGAGAGACATCAATTCTTGGGGAAGAGATGTGCTTAGACCAGGGTGTGTGGCTGAAAAAGAAAATATGGATCATATGAAAAAGTTCATGGAGAGACATTGAGACAGCTGAGCGGAATGTGGGAAAGACCCACACCCAGCCTTGATGTGATGGAAGGAGACACTTCCCAGGGACCAGAAAATACTGCAGAATCAGTTGTAAAACCAAAAATTACTGTGCAGATTGAAACCAAGCATTAAAGCAAGTGTCTGCCTGCAGAAGAGCAGCAATCAGAGAGGCAGTTGTATATAAGCATTATTTCTTGGCTGTTTTTCCTCCTAACTGAGTTAGCAACTTAACTGCTTTAATTAATAGCCTAATGAAATCCAGATTTTTGGTCTTCTTTGGAATGGATTTGTACAAGGAGAAGTTCTGGGCACAGTTGTACCTGCTAACTAGGAACCTTCATTTGAGATATACTGCCCAAAGCTTTTCCTAAATGGCTCCCTGGCTCTCCTATGAGAAAGGTCACAACACCCAGTGGGCTATATTGTTTGAAATGCCTTGATGCGATCTGGAAAATAAGCAGAATAAGAAATAATCCAGCCAGGAGTCACTGAAGACAAATTGCATCCAAAACATTTATAGTACTGGAGCAAGGCCCAAAGTGTCAGTGTTTCTGTATTACTTATTTAGATTGACATATTTTAGAAAGAGAGTTGCAGGGGAAAGACTTTTCTTTTAGCCTGTTGTAGTTTCACCCATCTATCACCAAACAACACGATACATGTCCCAAGGAGATTTGAAGTGAATGAAGAGCCCCATGTACAAGTGGCATGAATGCCATCACAGTAATGAGCAAAGCTCTCTTGGAAAATTCCTAGAGATACCATCAGCTGATAACCCATTATGTCCACTCTGCAAGGGCCATGTAAGAAAGCACTGCCTCTGGCTATTTGTCTTAGATGTAATTAATGTGTGTTGGATGCTCTCATGTTCCAAAACACAGAGTGGAGGTAACTGTGAGAGCCAGCTGGAGCCTGGCCCTGTGAATTTGGTGCCAGACAGTTTGAAATGAAAACTAGTCTTTCCCACCCAGCAGTCTGCAGTGCTAAACACATCAAAGGCAGGCAAGCAGACAGAGGCAGATCTGTGGAGGTATACGCATATGTTGATATGATGTTCTAGATACCAGAAGAGAAGGTAGTCTTAATCTTGACAAGCTGTTCTCAGGTGAACAGAAGAATAACAAGCTCTCCTGCTCTTAGTTCCAAAAAAACCCACAAAACCCAATCAAATAAGATATTTGAAAATAAGAAAGCAAAGAAAGTATTTAGGTCTGTAAGCACCAAGATAACGGTTCTGGAAATGTTCAACTTGGAAGCCTAGAGCCTAGCAAGGCCTCATGCATCCCTCCATGCACAGGAGACTGAAATGCCTCTAGAATTACAAGAACTTCTCTTGGACTTTTGACCCTAAAGTCAAATGTCTGAAGGAGCTGTCCAGGTCACAGGGAAGGTGTGCTTTTATACAACACTGGAGACTGCTGGTCCACCCCCATAGTAAAAAAGCAACCAGAATGGCCCCAGAAACATTGAGGGACACCAGTAGACCAAGGACAATACCACAACTGTGGTCCAGTTTTTCTCATAGATACTTGCAAACTGTAATAACACCACATCCAACCAGTGCAACAAACTACAGAATTGGAGATGTATAGTATGACCCCTCCTGAAAAATACACACTAATAACAAGTGTATTAACCACAGTAAGTTAAAACAAGTGCATGTGACATTCTAATCTTGTTTCTATTCTAGGAGCAATTTCCAGATCATGGTCAAGAAAGCATTGCAGATATAATCCAGCAGAGCATAAGATCTGTCCATTTACTGGAGGTTCCTGCCCAGACATACAATTTACTGGATGTGCTTATGTATCAGCAGGTACAGTTCTTTCCCCATCTTTACCAGCTAGGACTAGACAATATTCTGTGACTCTCATCTTAGTGATAGCATCAAGAAATTAAAAAGCAGCTATAAATTGAAAGAGGCAAAATTTAGATTAGATATTAGGAAGAAGTTTTTTAATGTGAGGGTGGCAAGACACTGGAACATGTTGCCCAGGGAAGTTGTGGGTGTCCCAAACCTTGAAGAGTTCAAAGCCAGGCTGGATAAGGCCTTGAGCAACCTGCTCTGGTGGGAGGTGTCCCTGTCCATGGCCGGGGGTTGGGACTAGATGATCTCTAAGGCCCATTCCAACCCCTTAAAATACTATGATGCTACAAAAAACCTCTTGGCAAAATATTGGCAATGGTGTTAAGACACAGTGATTGACTTAGAAGCTCAGTAGGAGAGTAAACCTAGTCCTATATTAGCAGGAAAAGTATGGAAATTACAAGAATTTAATATCAAAGTCTTATCAGCCTTGTCAGTCACCTGCTTTGTCCTTTCAGGAGGAATCAGAGTAAGGTGGCATGAGTCCAAGAACATACTACTTTTGAAACTTTGTCTGTCCAGGACAAGGAGAAGTTGCCAGACTGTTCAGCTGGAGGTGTCTGCAGTACTGCACAGACATTTGACATGTCCTCAAGTGTGGTAAAAGTCAAAATGATGCATAATGTTTCATCGAATGCATGAATTTTATTTTTGGCTTTCCTCCTTACCTGTGGAACATGAAGCAGCTTGTCCACCTTGCCTTGTCCTTCATGCACCAAAAAAAATCTTAGCTCGGTTCTTTAAATTTGCCCTTTACCCCATCACTTTTTCCTTATGTACCCAAGATGTCTCCAGGAAAACCCCACACAACCTCAAAACCTAGACAAGTCCCTATCTAAGAGTTTTACCTAAGCTATAACATTCATACCAGTGCTGTTTAATACTTAACCCAAAAAAATTCCAACAGAAACTTTGATAAGCCTTGAAGGAGCCAAAACTTACCATTAGGAGAAGCATTATCCTGAAAAAAAAAAAAAAGACACCAAAGACTGCTTCCAGTTAATTCAGAGAAGTATAGAGGGAATGCCCATAACAGATTGGCAATAGGCGTAAAACCCAGGGGAACATCTGACACAGAGATACAAGTTAGGCATAGGCAAATGAACAACAAAGATTTAGGGCAGTTATACATGGTCAAGGCCTGAATCCAAGATAAGGGGGATCCATCTGGGGCAACTGACAGGAATGTCCTTTTCTGAATGCGCTGTGCTCCTCTTCTAAATTTTTTAAAGGTCTGCTCAGTAGCTGAGTCAAGGTAATTCCTCATGCATATTCCTGCCCTGTGGCAAATGTGAATTAATGTGTGATCTCTCAGCCTTCATATATTGAGGCAAAGCTCAACTTATCTTTCATTAGCTGCAGGCTAACCCTGCACACAGACCACAACGAGGGATCATCTGATGCTATTGCCTTGTTCAGGAGACTGAAAGCTTCCACTCAGACACTTGCAAATAAAGACAATCTGACAAGTGTCAATAGTCATTACTAAGTACTTTTTCAGGGATAATCATGAGGTGAAGAAGTCGAATGTCACAGTAATAAAGCCTCAAGTGAGCCGCAGGTTTGAATAAATCACCAAAAATGGGTCAAAACTACTCATTTGAAAGAGAGCTGTTTACAGGGAACCCATAGTACATACCCAGATTTGAAAGTGCCTCAGTCTTTGAAATAAGTTGTTGATCTTTCCAGGTGGCTCCAAAGCTCTCAAATAATAGATCAATGCAATCTCCTCTTGCATGCTTGGCACTCATTTCAAGAAAAGGCAGAGGTTTGAAAATATTACCTAAATAACTACTTACTGAACTCTGTGAGGGCCTACCAAGCCCAGGACAGGATAGGGCACTGGCCACACAGCTTTCTTACAGGCTAATAAACCCGTGTCATTGAACAGTGATAGACTGAGCAGCCCTGAAAAACACTTTAAACTGGGCCTGGCGAGACCATTAGCAAACACCAGCTGAGCCCTTAAGATGTGCCATTACCTTCTTCTGCTAAGGAGCAGACACAGATGATGCTCTGTCAAGTAGGGTCAAATCCTGTCTGACTGGTGTACTGAGAATCTTGGACATTTCCTAAGAAAGGTTGAAGGGATATTTTCCACAAGGCCATCATTGCAGAATCATCCCTCCTAGCAGTTAGTCACATTGCTTCACATGCTGTGCTAGTTCCGCTCCAGGGAAGAGGGATATTTTGGTGGGACAGAGCTGGGATAACAGATATGAAGCTGCTTCCCATTTGATACAAGTGTTTGTGGAATGCAGCTTCCCTGTGTATTGCTGATCACTGGCTGTTGCAAGAGCCTTCTGGTTGCTGCTGTATGATTGAGCAGCCCTTTCAATTAACACTTAGGAAGAGTTAGCTGTCCCACACTGTCTGATGTTTAGAAAAGAATCCTTTCTACTTTTCCTCGTCTTCCCAATATGCTTCACGTCTCTCAGCCATAGTCATGCAGATGGGAGACCTGCTCTCCAAGTGGAAAATCTGCAGGGACTGTCTGTAAGCACATAAATCAGCAAGCGAACATTATGTAGTATGGACTATCTATGGATGTGGCCTTAGTGCCATGGTCTAGTAACCAGGGTAGGGATGGACTTGATGACCTTTGAGGTCTTTTCCAACCTGGTTGATTCTATGATTTCCACTAGAAACAAAGCACCATGTTTGTGTGTGTGAAGAAGGACACATTTGGGTTAAACAACCTCTAATGGATGGAGGAGAAACTATCAAATTTGCTTTTCCTAAAAACCCCATCTTTTTGATGGCACATCTCCTATGAAGAAAGACTGAGAGAGTTAGGGTTGTTTGGTCTGGAGAAAAGAAGGCTCTGGGGAGACTTTTTAGCAATCTTTCAGTACTTAAAGGGGGCTTGTAAGAAAGATGTGGATGAAGGTTTAAGCAGGCCTGTTGTGATAGGACAAGGAGCAATGTTTTTCAACAAAAAGAAGGACAATTTAGACTCGATACAAGCAAGAAATTTTTTACAGTGAGGGTGGTGAAACATTGGAGCAGGTTGCCCAGAGAAGTGGCGGATAACTCATGCCTGGAAACATTCAAGGTCAGATTGTGTGGGGCTCTGAGAGACCCGATCTACTTGGAGGTGTCCTTGTTCAATGCAGGGGGTTGGACTAAATGACCTTTAAAGGCTCCTTCCAAACCAAACTATTCTATGGCTGTAAGATAAATAATAAATGGTTCTTTAGATAGGACCTCCTCAGCAGTACCAGAGAGCATGAACCTGATAGTCATCACAAGGGTCTCCTAATTGAGGAACATGTTTGCATGGGAACTTGGAGCTCAATAGGGACTCCAAGGAATGCTGCATTAGAAACAACAGCAGCAGCTGTCAGGTCTCTGTTTTAGAAATGGGAATGGGTTGATACAGCTTTAAAGGAAGACACCATAGAAGAACAGGTGCTTAAAGAGCTTTAAGATTGCCTCTCTTATTTCAGCTGACTGAGATGATCATAAAATCATAGAATCATTTAGGTTGGAAGTGATTTTTAATGATGTTCAGTCTCAATCTCACTTCAAAGCCATTTTAACTTCTCCCAAACTTCTTTCACACTATTCCTTGCTCACATTATTTGGGAGAACACAGCCAGAAGCAGTTTATTTTTTTCAGTTTTTTTAAAATGCAAATACATTTATTTCTCCAGTCCTTGAAGGATCCTAACTCTTTGTGACAATTACTCTTAAAATTTGAAAATTTTCACTTTTATTTCATAGAATCATAGAATCAACCAGGTTGGAAAAAACCTCCAAGATCATCGAGTCCAACTCTATCATCATTACTAGACCGTGGCACTAAGTGCCACATCCAGTCTCATCTTGAAAACCTCCAGGGATGGTGAATCCACCACCTCCCTGGGCAGAACATTCCAATGCCTGATCACTCTCTCCAGAAAAAAATCTCTTCCAAATATTTAACCTAAACCTCCTGTGGCAGAGCTTGAGTCTGTGCCCTCTTGTCCTTCTGCTGGTTGCCTGGGAGAAGAGACCAACCCCCACCTGACTCCAACCTCCTTTCAGGGAGTTGTAGAGGGTGATAAGGTCTCCCCAAGCCTCGTCTTTTCCAGACTGTCCTTATAAGAGAATCATATAGTTTTTACAGTAAAATAATTCTGAAGAAACATGGACTTATTACTGTAGGCCATTGGCCCTAGTATGATACTATGTCACTTATTTAAATCCTTTTCCAAAAGCATCGGAGTAAACAAGGGTTCATCACCTTCAAGTATTTCATTTAGATCTGCAATAGCAAGTCATTTTTGTGTGCTTACTTATGACATCAATAATCTACAGTGATTAATTTCAGTGAATTTCAGCTGTTCTCCAGACTTCATCACCAAAGACCGAGATTGACCTCATGAAGGCATTTAAAGGATGCAATCAGTCCCTTTTCCTCAAAGACACCATACAGCAACAGTTCAAATAGCAGTGGTTACACTGCATAAAACCGCAAAGCAAAACCCATTCAGAGCTGCATACCTGACAACTGGAGCATGACACAAGCAGGTAGAAATTTTTTTTCAAACTACTGAAGAGTAACCTTACCTATCAGCTCAAGGCCAGTGATGTCAGTGGCTGGCTGATAATGCAAACTTGACAAGTGTGAGAAACTTTTTAGCACTGATACTCTTTAAGTATTAGGTAGTTCGCCTCCTCAGTTCCAGTAAGATCTAACCAGTCAACTGGGTCTTCTATTCCACAGAAGCAGTTTTATGTTTGTATTGTGGGGCAAAGCTAATCTAAAGGCAGACTATGAGTTTTCCTTGGATGGAGAATCCTTTAAACACATCCAAAAAAGTCAGGGAATTTAGTCTGCGTAGATCATTCATGGCAGGGCTGGGGAAACAGCTGAGCCATCTTTCCACCAGAGTATCTCTCAGCTGCTGGGAAGGACAGCCATAAGAATTTTCTTAGTGGTATGAAGACTAATGAGAGCTCCAAAATTGATCCAAGACATATTTCCTGATGACAGAGAAAGAGTTTTTCACAGCTATTTTAAACCAGAGGAGTTTGTTAGTTGTTTTAGTGTGCCAGCAAATTTCCCACCTGGAGGGACAAACCACACAGCAGTTAGGCAGAGTTTTGTCTCCCTGAGCCAACTCTGTGCTTTAGAAGAAAGGACTGTGTTAGAAAAAGGCAGCAGTATCAGTTCTGTATCAATGCAAGGCTCTCCAAAAGAGGATAAATATCCATTAAAATAAATTCAGGAAATTTCTCAAACAGCCAAGAAGATCTGAGCCAAAGTGTCTAAATTTACAAATAAAACATCAGGATAAAGTTAGTTTTTGGCAAGAGAAATGTATTCCCCACCTTAGCTGTGTATTAATTAACCAGGTCTTTTACTTTAGGGAATAAAATATTGCCCTTTGCCATTTGCAGCACTTTTTGCTAACCCACTCTCTTTGTGTAGCCTGAACCTGTTGAGAAACCAAAGCACTAAATTGACTGCTAATTTTGTGTTGGGTCAAGTTAATTTCAAAACCAGATTAATTAAAGCAGACGAAGCTTTGTTTATCAATTATTCATGAAGTTCATTGGAACAGGAGAGAGTACATTAGCTTTATTTAGGATATTACTTTGCTTTAATGAACTCTATTTTTTGACTCTTTGTGTTCCCTTTGAGCAGGCGTTCATGTTTGTTTTGTTGCGTGTTGTGGATTTTTTTTTTTTTATTTGGTGGTCTCTGTGCAAACAATGTAATTAGCAGATTTTCTTGCTCCAAAAAAGCTACAGCTGACAATCTCCAGCAGTGACTGCCTCTTGGCATAATTCTGCAGAGGGAGAAAAGAGCATGTGTGTGTGCTGAGCAAGGATCTACTGTTCATCCTCCCCTGATGCAGATGGGAGACTGCAAAGAGAAGAGGATATGCTCACTCAGCATCAGAGTTGGATAACTCACAGATGGTCAGAAGAGGCTGCTGGATAAATAAAATAGAATCACCTAACTAAGAGCATTTGAGTGTCAGTGAGGATGATCCAGTGCAGAATTCTGTTCCCCACAGAGCAGTGATTTACAAAAGCCGAGCTAGACATGATGGGGTGTGAAGTATGGGCTGGAAAATATTGTTGGAACTATTACAGTGCTCTTTGCACAAATGGTATATCCCCTCTGGATATGGTTTAGTTCTAGTAGCTCTGCCTAAAACGATGTATTGAGACCTGAGATACTACTTGTCTCAGAAACTAATGGTATTTATGAGCAAGTGAAAGACTGGAATTCCTCAGAGTAAACAGGAAAGTGAATTGGACTAAATTAGACCAAATACCAAGATGTCAATTAAAGAAGATATGAAGATGAGTCCATGTACAAAGATAAAGGATAGTTTCCAAATACGAAAGGCAAAACATTTTAAACTGCTAAACCCCAAGTCTTTCTCCTGCAAAACAGCAAACATTGTGAGATCTCATTTCTACAAGATGTTAACGAGAACTGATGAAATTAAAGACAGAAGTGGTTGCCCATAATGCTTAGGAAAACATTCAGGTACAGTAGTGACAACATTATAAGGGATCCAAAAACGTTTTTCAGGTTGTGAAACAGCAACAAAAATTAGGGTAGAGCTTTCACAGAAAAATAAAATAAATTCTATTTTCCTCTTACATAGCTTGGCTGAATATGTAATAGCCACAGGAGAAAAAAACCAAAACAGGATAAGAAATCAGATTCAGCAATCACTTGATCCTCTTAATTGAGGTATCCAAATCTCCATGTATTTATCCTCACAATCCACTCATGAAAGTAGGAAAATAATTTGTATTTTAAAAATGAAAGACTGAGTGGAAAGAAACTAAGGCTGTGATTTTCAGAAGTGGCACCTAGTTACCCCGGTTTCACACAAAGCTTCAATAATAAGGGATTGATCTTTGTTCCAAGGTCTATTTCTCTAGTCACTGCTTTGTGCTCTTTATAAGGTTAGGGGGTTTAAATTGACTATTATAGCTATAATTTTTTTGCATCTATCAACAAGAAAAGTATTTTTTGTTTGCTTCTGAAGGAAAGGATGGTTGCTAAGCAAAAGAAAACCCAGCAAGGGGAATGTGAAGTGGTTAGAAAGATCAAGGCAAGAAAACAGAATGATGATGTGAGAGCTTATGTTCCCTTTATTCGTGGCACTTTTATTAGTGCTGTATTTTCAGATAGCTAAAGTGCTGTTGTAACATCACCGCAGAAAGCACCAGGATCTGGAGAAGAGGAAAGAACAAAAGGCTGTAAAGTACTGAAGAGGGGGGATAAAACTTACAGCTGCTTAACTTAAAGCTGCTAGATAGAGTCGTGGCTGTTGAAGACTAAACCTCATTTAATAGGGCTATATATCTGTTTCAGTTATCATTATGGTCAATATAATCCAATAAACTTCTATTAAGTAGATCAGTACTAGAGGGTATACTTCCTGTTTATGAGCTAGTAATTACCACAACTTGAGCTAAATAAACTTGGAACCTGAAGGCTGAAATTTTTATAGGAAATAAATTCCTTCAGCCTTGGTGTTAGCTCAGGATACAGTAAAACCAAGCTAAGTGGGGAACAGCACAGTACAAATAGAAAGATATTCTCACCTGGCTGCTCCAGCACAGCTCTGCTCAGTCTCACAGTTTCCAGACACTGGCACAGAAATAGAAAAAGCTAATCAAGCTAGTTTTATTTAGGAAGAGTTTTGGCCTTCCCTCTGCACAACAGTATTTTTCATCTGGTGGATTAGTAGTCAAAAAGTGCAGCCCTTAGGTCAGGAGATTGCTCGTCTGCTCTGCTTGGGGCTTCAATAAAAGTGGGTCAAAGCCACTGCCTAACAGGTCTACATTTCATCTATGTCATGGCCCTTTTTGGTCAAAGCATTTTCTAACACCTAAGACTGGGGTGAAACCAGGGGTGAAGTGTTTACCCTTCTGTGGCCAGGAGGAGTTTCACTACTGATTTTAATGTATGTGATGGTTCATTCTGTGTATCTGGCTGGGAAAATTTCAGGTAGGCAGTGGTCTGACTGGCATGGGCAACATGCAGCACCAGAAAAATAGATTTTTCTCAACAGTGAAGAGTAATTGCACTCTCTATGTAAATCCCAGCACTTTGATTGGCTGATGGCTGTAAATAGCCAATTAGGCTGCACGTGTTTCCAGATTAATAAATGGCCATTCCACTGTGGCTAAGCTGCAAAACAATCCTCAGTGTGGGTTGCTGAAAACATTTCTCCACTGCTGACATTAATTGTTATTAGTTTGCATTATATGTTAAATAGGGGAATATTTTAATCTAATAGCTGTAAGCGTTAAAGCAGAGTGAATAATTCATAGCAAATTATTTATTCAATAAATTTGGTCTCTTTTACTCTTCAATTTTTCAGGAAGAAGTCTATTATTTTCTCAAAAGTGGGGTTATTATTCAGAATTAGTTTCTAATCAGTTTATCAGAATGTCCTCTTGCTCTGCAGATCTCCTATGTAGGCTATTTTTTTACTAAATCAGGAAGCTACACAGCACCAATACCACATACTTCTGATGTGTCAGCAGAAGTTTCCAGTAAAGACTTAAATTTAACCAAAGGTATCCCATCTCCTCTTCTTCCCAGTGTCCCTGACATGTGCCCTGCCTCAACACTTCTATCTTCTACAAAGGGTGGCCTAGGAAAGTGGCCAATACTCTGGAGGCTGAGGCAAGTTTAGGACTGAAAATATCTATGTTACTGTGATGAAAAATATACATAATTGTCCTGTCCACTCTGCCTTCCGAGAGTGGGTGCAGAATATAAAAGATGCAGTAGGGATTGCTTCAGGATCTGGGACTTGTATGAGAAAGCCATTACAAACTGTCCACTGATAAATGGCATCTGTCTCAGGAAGAGTCAGAGGACCTCAAAATATATGCTGTTGTTGTTGTTATTATAATTATTCTTATTGTTTCTTTCTGGTGGGGTTTTTTTTGGCTGCTATTTTTGTTTTCGGTTTGGTTTTTTAATAGTTCACAGCTAAAGGAAAGCAGATGAGGAGAGCCAACACACAGGAGGGAATAGCCAACATCCTCCACACAACTGCATCAAGCTGCCCTTTGTGGACCTTTCCCAGCTCTGCACTTTCAAGATGTGCAGGTTATAGCCCTACTTTTTACCCTCAGCTGGCTTCCCTTGAGCCTATTTGCAGCAATGCTGAGATCATTTTGTTGCAGCCATTTGTGTCTCAGATCTGCACCTCATGCCAGGTGTCTGCCTTAGGTATTTACATGTGTACATGAGATCTGAGGAAAGCAGAGCTAATCAGTGAGTCTTGATAATTAATAAGCTTTGCAATCTCACAACATTTTGTACTGCTCCCTTGCCTTCCCTCAAGTTTCCCAGGGATTGCTTCTACTCCTCCTGCTGAGGTGTGCTCCACCTCAAGGGCTGTAGCTCAGAGCAGCTTCTCTGTTACTCACAGATCTGCCAGGTCGCTCAGCACACCTCCTCTTTCCAATTACTGGGTGGTCATCAGCATAATGCTGTTTGTTATCAGCATGGGAGGGGGTCTACTGTTTATTGAAGACCAAGTGGGAAAGCAAATATTTTTTGTAAGCTCTGCTGACAGTACAGCTTTATTTAGTAGAATTTGTTTCATACAAATGGTATCCCAAGATACTTATCAAAGTTAAATAATACATAATAGCAGAGGGAGAGAGAAATTAAGAAGCACAGGCATGGGAGAAGAGATGTTTTCAGATGAGATTTGAAAATAGATGAAGAAGCACTGAGGCAGAAAGAAACAACAGAAAAAAAATGACTGTTCCAGATGGTGGGAGATACAAGGGGAAAAAGCTTTTGCAACAGCCATGGTTTGAGCATAATTAGGCATGGAGAGATGACCAGAGTCATGTGGAGCAAAGAATAGGAAGAGGAAGGAAGAGGGATTCCAGGAGATGGACTGGGAAAAGGTCACAGAAGGCAAATAAAGAAATTAATGGGGAGCTGTGGGAGCTTTCTCTGTAAATGTCATGATGGAGATTTGAAAAGTTGATGCAAAAAGACTGGTGTGTTCGGGATGGCTGGAGACAAGAAGAGTTTATTTTTATCCCATAAGTTGTGCGAAGGAGTCAAGGTGTTGCTAGAGATAGAGTGGATCATGGTAGTCAAAGAACTACCCCCTTCTATCCCCTGTGACATGAAGCTGTCTCCATTCTGTTGGGTGGAAGTCAAGGTACACATCTCTAACGCTACTACGGAAAAAAAAGATTACTGCAGGAGGAAACTTTGGTGATCAGGGCCATCAACTGCTACCTTTTGGATACAACCATCCAGCCAATTCCTCATTCACCAAACAGTCCATCCATCAAATCCATATCTCTCCATTTTAGAGAGAAGGATGTTCTGGGACACCATATTAAAGACCTAACAGCAGTGCAGATAGATTGCATCTGTAGCCCTTCTCTTGTCCACTGACGTAGTCACTCCATCACAGAAGGCCAATAGATTGGTCAGGTAGGACTTGCCCTTGGTGAAGCCATGCTGGCTGTCCCATATCACCTCTTTGTTCTCCACATGCCTTAGCATAGCTTCTAGGAGAATGCATTCCATGATGCTCCCAGGAACAGAGATGAGGCTGACAGGCTGGTAGTTCTCAGGAAAGGGAAAGGAATGTGAATGTTGATCTAGCAGGAGAGGCCACAAATCCATCAGGCACTCAGTTACTCTGGTTAGGTTGGTCCCATGCCTTCTTCAGCACTGCTGAGACTTCCCACCCTTGACAGCCCACAGCAAGAAGTGACACCAGGGATCTAGCCAATATGTCCCCTGCCCCTCTAATGGGAGGAGAATCTACCCACAAAAATGATGGGTTATGTTGGATACAGGAAAGTCTTAAGTCTTGCGAATACATACTCTTGTTGACCATTTTCATGCTGTCAGTAATACAAGGGCCATTTTCTTGGTCATGGTCTTGTCAGCTTCAATCACATTGGGAGGTGATGTAAGTTTAAGCTGCAATTTGATTATCTGTTAACATCATATCATGAGAATCTCCATGACATTTTGTCACAGCTAGTGGTAGCTCAGGACACTCCTGGTTTAGAGCCAGTGTTACAAAGCTGTTTGCCATGGCCTCAGGGTCACACTTCACTGTTTGTGTTAGTGAAGAATTTAAGAGGGCAGGAAAGGGCAGATTCTGTCCTGGATGAGAGGCAGATGAACCAGGAGTGACAGATGAACCACAGAGCACAGGAAACATTGACTGAGGCACAGATATCATATTACCAGAGTGCTTCAAAGCCTCTGTAGCATGGGGACACAGCACAAGATGACACAGCACAGAAATTGACACATTTTGTACGAGTAGCTTAAACAGAGCATTATGGGGCCTTATGGCACTTTTAGGGATGGATACTTGTTCATGGTGACTGCTAACCTGGTCAGTTAGGCCAAGCATGGTGTCTGATGACACTACGTGGTCAAACCTCAGGGTAGAAGAAAGGGACAAGCAGGTCCTGTGGATGACTGAAAGTGAGAAGAAATGGGACATGGGTCCTCCTCTTTCCCCAACAGGTAACTAGTGCCTGGTCTGCTCAGTTCATATTTTTTTTTTTAACCTTCCTTTATTTAGCTTCGATGGAAAACCCCCTTAAAAATACAAGCACTGCTTCCTTTCCATTTAGAGGCAGGAGGCAGCAGCTGCCTGGCCCTGGGCACAATTGCATTCCATAGCTGAGGATGGGAGTCAGTGGCAACCTCATTCTCCCCCCCCAACTTTCATGAGGAAAAATTCATTTTGCAGCTCAGCATGGAGGGCTCTGCACAGCCTCCTCCTTCCCTGGGAGGACAGAAGCAATTGAAATGGCAGCAAGAATATGCACATGTATTTTGGCTGTTTCCTTTCAGTTGCTGCTATCTGACTTTGCTCATGTTCTCAGCAAACACATTTTCTCTCATCTGGGTGTACTCCCACTGCAGTCAGGTGTGTAGCACAGAACACACACCATTTTGTTCTGCTTGTTAGGTATTTGCTTTTTTTTCTCTTTAATTTTCTAGGCAGGACTGGTTATTCAGAGGACTGTGCTGTGTGAACTAATCATAGAATGGTTTGGGTTGGAAGAGGCCTCCAAGCTCATCTAGTTACAATCCCCTAGCCACGGGCAGGGACACCTTCCACTAGACCAAGTTGCTCAAAGCCCCATCCAGCCTGGCCTCGAACACTTCTAGGGATCAGGCATCACCAATCAGCTTCATAGTTGCCAGAGAAGATGTTACACAGTGATCACTCAAAGCCAAAGAAACCAACCAAAGTCTAATGCATTCAACAACGAACTGCTTGAACTACAAGACTGGAGCAGCTTGTTTCATGACCTGGTGAAGAGATATGGCTCTCTGAATGTTCCTCTCCCAACTAAACTTATCTAACAAACAAAAAAGTAATATATAGTAGAACTTAATGCAAATCAATTAACTACACTAACCACCAAAGCTCAGGTGTCTTTATGGTATCATTTGTGGTCACCAAGACCCCAGAAGTCTCCCCTGAGATGTTTGCATAACACCTTCCACTAGTATTGGCAGTGTGAGCTAACTCTACTTGCTGTAGCTGTCTAAGTCCATTTTGCACCAAACTAAGCACTTCATACCTTCCTCCTTTCCAGGAAGAGAAGGATCATGTTTTTTCATATATATGTACCTGTCTAGAATGGAGTGACCATTTATTGTGTCTACAGAGGTACCTCCCACCCTCACAGCCATTCAGGAATGATGTTTCCCTTAGTGGATATACACAATATTTTAAAGAAATGTTTATGCCAAGAATCCCATATTATGTTACGCTTCTTGTACTATCTAACCTGTCTCTCATTAAAGGTATCTGCAGTACCTGATGATGCTGAACTCTTTGATGTCTGATAGATGTCTCAAAATTGTAATGCCTGGATTTTAGACACCAGATATTACCACATGACAACCCACAGTACCAAGTACACTTTTGTCATCTAATATTTAAATGCAGATCAACTGATTTTCAGCTTTTTCAACAGGATATTATTTTGGCATATTTTTCCACCACCATACCATACTGAAGAAAAACCTCAGCAGTCATGGTCACACAAAAAGACTGCATTTCAATGCTAACTATTTAAACTCATGCTGCTGAACAGTGGTTCATCATCAAATTGCTGGAGCAGATATACCATGTTAGGTAAAATAACTCAAGCCCCTCTTTTGTCTCTTGAAGATCAAAAAGGTGGCTCAAATCATGCTGCATGAAGTATACTCAGAATATGGTAGTTACTATTTCTAGGGCACACTACAAGTCACCCTTCCAGCTGGAACTGATGCTGTGAGCAGGTGCAGTTGTTTCTACAAAGGTGAAGAACTTTAGCTGGAGATGTTTGGGCACCAACTTCTACAAAGAGAAAAGAATGAGGGATGGGAAAAGAAACTGGGCTTTGCTTAGCATACCTTGGGGCAGGAATGAAGATACTGAGAACAGGAGCATTGCCTTCTGGTCTTGAGTCTGCTGTAGAAAACTGGAGATATGTGTGTTCAGAATGAGTGAGCTGCCAGTTTTATCTAGGCCTTGGAAGTCCCAGAGATCATCAGAGATCATCAGTAAAAGTTAAATCTGTAGCTGGACCAGGAGCCATGTACCAGAGACAGACTCCAGGTCCCTGGTGCAGATGACACAGGTGAGGTTTCTGTTGCAAAGATCATGCTGATGGTGGGCCAAGTTCTGTCAGGGAAAATAGGCCTACTATGTGCTGGTATACTGTTGAGCTCTGATGCTGACTGGGATTTCCAGGATTGCTGATAACTATGATGGCAAACTCCTTCCTTATTTACTCACACTGCACATTGGTCTATAATCTGTCCTGCAGAGAAAGCCTTATGGATCTCTGCCAGCATGGAGGAGACTAAACAGCAGCCTGGGGCCATTTTATTTTTTTTAGTGCAACTCAGTGAGGTTGGAACAGCAGCCTGGGGCCATTTTTTTTTTTTTTAGTGCAACTCAGTGAGGTTGTTATGCTAAAAGCTCATCTGAAGGGAATGGGAGAGAACAGGACATATCCTATTTTCTGACTGAAATTGTTAATCTGATGGGAACTTCTGAAAGATAATAACATAATGGACAAAACAAATGTACTGAATATTTTTCGGTCATGGACATCAATCATGTGGGTTCTCTGAATATTTTTACTGACAAGTAAGATATCCACCGTCAGTCATGAAGGGCTGTGCAATGGAACAGCATTGTAATGGACTAGTACTTGATCCATGCTCAGGTTTGTGCTCAGGGCTGGGAATCAGGTGGGGCAGCAAAGCCCTAGTCAGGTTTATTATAAAGAACTCTCCTCTGTTCCTAGAGACTGCCATGAAATGGTTTTACCTCCTTCTATTAGGGAACAAATATTACACATAGTTCTTCAGTGTTTCTCTTTGTTATTTAAGGAAATGTATAAGTACTTTTGGTACTTTAATGGCACTCTATTCAATACACAGTGACAATAACAGACACTCGGGAATGCTGTTCAGTGGAGCAGAGACAGTGGGTGCAAGTCCAGTCTTTGTGTACAGACTATTTAGACTTGCATCAGTCTGCAAAGCCATAAGCACCTCCCAGCTCTACGGAGCACCAGGTGAAACTGGAAGTCACACGAGCAATGGTTCAGGGCAGTGTCTCTTGCAGACTTCCATATTTAGGAGTTGCACCAGATGATACTTGTATGTCTCTTCCAACTGGAACTACTCTATTTTATATGTTAAGTGCCTGATGTAGGTATCTGTATTTACTTTTAGTATTTTTAAGCCCTGGACAAATATCTTACTCCTTTGTTTACAGGGCAGGAAATATGGTAGATGGCTGTACCTCAGATGAAACAATTCAGCTCACTCATGGCTTCCCCAGGGAGACTCGGACAGCACAGGCTGGGCAAGCACAGACTCTTAGATTTCTCCCTTGGCTCTTCCTCCCAGGTGCCTGGTCCCTTCTGAGTGGCCACCAAAACAGCTTTCCTCCTCATATACAAAAGGCCTCTTCTGTGTAAACAGAAAGGAGTGGTTCCCATAAGGAAGGTCTGAAAGCAAAGATGCATATGCAGGAAAGGCTACCAAGCACCTGGTACTACCATTTCTTCATGCCTCTGAAGAAGACACAAGAAATCAGTCAGTAACCTGCATGATGTAGCTTTAAATGGCCAGTCTCATGTTGATCATATCAAGGGAGAGGAATTCCTCCTGTGGATGATGAGTTGGGCTGCCAAGGAAAGTCTGTGAAGGAACACTGAAGCATGATGGGCATAGTCCTGCTCACACCTCTCCCAGCAATCCTATCTCCAGTCCAACTTCCATCTCACTGGTTCTGACAAAGTCTGTCTAGACTTGTCATGATCCTGGACTGACTAGCACTGCCTATATAGAAGAGAAAACCACAGTGTAAGATGTTTAGTTGTTGCATCTGCTTTATCCATGGTGTGTAAAAAGGGGAATGCAAATGCCTCTATAAGCACAGATGTTTGCACCTTATCTTATGTAAAAGACATCCTACACATTCCGGTGTTGTCCATGTGCAGACAGCTGGATAGAGAACAATCTGGTTTTAAACTCTCTATATATGTATGTAACTTTTCATGCCCTAGACCATCTAAACCAGCATTATATGCCTACATTTACAGGGACAAATCAAACCTTATTATACAGTTTACAGTAACACTCACTGGGATCTTTGTAGTCTCCACCGAATATACTACAAAAGCAGCACACATACAGCAAAGAATGTATAGAAAGACATCTAAGGGAGCCACATTTTACAGTGACATTTCTAGTTCTTTCATGGCTGAATTTAATAGAATAAAGCTGAGAACATCCTCATGTAGGATCGCAGTGCTACCTAGAATGGCAAAGAGTGGATCTCATTTATCAAACATTTAAAAAACAGCTATGATAAATTGAAGTCTTTTTTTTTTTTTTCAAAGAAATTCTAAAACCTCTTATGGCTGAATTAGCTTTAGTACAAGGTCATGCAAATCTACAAAATTAATTTTCTCCTGTTGAAATGAGCAGAATAGCTGTATCACAGGGCTGGACATGAAGTCTGCTGTTCATGGACAAATCTGTTTGAGTCTCAAATACATAGGCTGTTTATATCAGAATAGAAGTATCTTCTGAGACAAAATACCTGTCTTTGAGTCTCTTAGCATAAATATTCATACATGTGATGTAACCATATGCACAGCTAATCCAGTTCTCCACTTCCCATACATGTTGAGTTTATGTTTAATGATGGAAGTCCTCCCTGGATATACTCTTCAAACTATCTCCTACTTCTGCTCACTTAAAAGTTGTGGGGTTTTGGCAAATATCCATTACCAGCATGGCCATCTGCCTTTAGCTATTCGTTGCCTGCTACTTTATCTAGGCAGAAGAATGGATTACTTGAGAAAGTCCTTCTTCCCTTTCTCTTCTAGAGAATGGAGAAAAGGAGTCTCTTATTCAAAGGCCACTTTGAGTTGAGCAGACTGATGCTAAAGAAAATGACTTCTCATATGCCTCTTAAAAGGAAAGAGGCAATCTTCTCATTCAGCCTTATGTCTAGGCATGTTTGATTTGCCTTCTGACTGCACTAAACCCATCTTTAAACAGTGTATAATGAGCACAGTGTGCCTCTGCTGTCTTGTAATGCACGATTAGTTTGCTAACAACTTGTTTGAGTAGACACGTGTGTTGCTTCATGTCTTTCAGATTATGCCTGAGCAGGAATTAAAAAAAATCACAATTCTCCTCCTGTTACTCCTACTCTAGCCTTTCTCTGGAGCATTCTCTCTCTCTTATGTCTCTCTTAATTAGATCATGCCAGTCCTAATTTGGGAATGCAGGTTTTAAGCAGGGAGAGAGGAAGGAAACACACAGACAATATACTAATTTTAGACAGAGACAAATGTATCTTTTTCCATTAGGGAGAGGGAAGGAAAGGAAGAAAAGCAAAGAAAAAAAATGAAAAAACAATAGCAGAAGAAAACCTCTAGATGAAAATTGTACACTGTATCTGAAGTTGTGGTTCTGTCAGAGAGTACTAGGAAATTCATCTAGAGACAAGTCTACAGTCAAGATAGCCCTCTGTTACCAGCTCTAATGGCCCTCTAGCTCTTCTAGCTCAAAGTACACTACAGAACAGCTTTGCGCATTTCCATTCAAGTACACGCCAAGTGTTTTTATAGCACTCAGAAACTGCAGGAGAAAACAGCATGCATTTAGACTCTATATCTTCTCCCCTGCCTATCCATTCTAAAGCATGATATTACCTGTGGCTATTGTCTTCTAAAGGATTTCTGCAGTGTAAATAGTTGTATGTGTATGTTTAGGACAAACACAAAGTTCAGAGTTTCAGACTATGGAGATTCTTTTGTTTAAGCATGGATTTAGAGGATGATGCCTAGCACATGTTGGATGTAAACAGCAGCTCCTCACCAAGCAGACCTTTGTTACAGCCTGGGTGGGAGGGGAGGGGGGAAAGCCCTCAGAGTGATAAATGAGAATTTGTGCTAGGCCTTGAATTGGTTTTCAATGAATCCATTCCGTGGCTGTGTGCATGAGGAAGGATATTTAAGATGTGCAGTGATTGCTGCTTATTTTTGTAAGTAGGTTATTTCTTCCTTTCTCTGCCTGTCTCCTTCAATTGAAGCAAATTATGCACATGTGGAATTTGGATCTGAGAAATTCACATAGGGGATTATAGTCTGGTCCTTCAAAATGCTTCCTCCTTCACATTCACCTTGCATTTTTCCATCTCATCTCCCATCACAGAATTATCTACTCTGAGCCAGGATGTTCCATGCTGACAAACCTGGGTGAATGGAGATGGAGTTGCAGTCCAGCTTATTAAAAAGAGCAATGACATTCCAGAACATTTGTAAACATCTATTTTCTTGCAGGTTACCTGTGCAAAATAAACTGGACTGGTAGAGGTGGGGAATGAGGCCGTGTGCCACCTAATTTCAGTGATCTGGTCCTCCATTTCTGATAGCAATCTTGTTCTTGCCTGCAGAAAAATTATCCAAACACCCACTCTGATGTATTGGGCAGGTAACATCTGCTTTTGCCCAGGTCAAAGAAGAAGACACACAGGAAGTCTACCTGCTTCAAAGAGCAAATAGAGCATCATCAGGAGGACCAAAAGTACATTCAATACAGGTGGGTAATGCCTTGTCACAGGAGTGACAAAGTGCTCATTGTGGGTCTTCTATGATGTTCTGTGGTACAATCACATGCCAGCACAGGCAGATGGGCTACAGGCAGGTGCTATGCAGTGTGACTCTGGCTAGTGCACTGCCCCAGAGCTAGCCCTCAGTGGCATCAAACCTAGCACTGCTTGGTTTTACTCCAGGAATACTTTTTTTGTAGTGGATGAAGATGGGATGCTGGATGTAATTTATGAAAAGGGACAGGTAAGGTAGAAACAGTGCTTTCTGTAGAATAATAGGTCCTAGATTTCTCTGTTTAGTTTTCTTCTCTTTAAGAGGCTACATTTTCTGTTCACCTCAAACTGAGCTCCCACAGTGAACAGTCAATGGAACAAAAGTGAGTTTCAGCAACTTACATGATGATTTGCAAAAGTTCAGCCCGTGGTTAAAGCACTCTGCCAGGGATTCAGAGGTAGGTCCTCTGGAAAGCATTGCACCGGCAGGAGCAGCTGGGTCACAGCAGACCCTGCACTGCTGGCAACTCTCTTCTTCTTTAGGGATGTGGTTCAATTAGGCTTCTTTTCAGCTGCTGGAGTTTTGGGAAGGGGCTGCAGTAGAAAACTGCTCAAGGGTGTTTGGCTGACTTTCCTTATACTTCGATTCATTGTTTAGCCGAGTCATCAGATTCCCAGGTAGCTGCAGTTTCTTGTGCCATTGGTAAGGAACAAGTGGCCTTCCCTCTCCACTGTGGACCTTGCTGCAGCCACTAGTACCCTTCTCACACACAGAGAACAGACCAACATGACACCCTCTGCATGGGACTTCACCTCTGAGGTCACTCCTAAACATGAATTATCTGCTCATTAAATAAAAGCAGTCACAAGTGACATGTTACTACAACAACAGAGGTCAGAACTTCGAATGTAATGGCAAGTCCCAATATCTCTTCAGTTTCCCATGGGTTTTGCCGTCTTTTCTGTTAGAAGGCTGTTCCATGTCAAGCAAGGTACAAGAAAAACTTTAATGTTCTCTACAAAATCCATAATGAAAACTGTTTATGCACCAAATAATCCAAAAGGGAGAAGAGGAAAGAGAGGAAAAGGAGGGCATGAATGGAAAGACAGAATCTATGTTTTCCTTCTCCCTTCTCCTCTTTGTAAATTTTCATCAGCTCATTTGTAAACTCCTTTTTTCCTTAGATCAAGAAAACAGTTTTCTTCATATTCGAATGACAATGCATTTGAAATAGCAGGCCTTCCTTTCCTCTGATAGAACAATTGTCAGGAATTGCCTTCTTAAGATACCATACAGGACTTGACCTAAACAAATTAGTTTTGTGTTAAGTCTCTCAGCTGTACAGGTTCAGAAGGAGACCTCAAAACCAATATGGTAGAAGACATTAGAAAACAGTAGGACAGAAAAGGGTCCAGGATGTGGTGTTACAGAGCCTGACAAAGAAGAACATTACAGACATGATGTGTGCGAATGTGGTGTCCCAACCTGTATGTTCCATCCAGGACCAGCTAAAGTCACTGTTTCAGCACGTGGACTGTACTGTTCCTGACTATGCTCATAGTAACAGTTCCAAGCTGACTTTTAAAAACAAACCTAAATGATTTGTCATGGACCCTAAGTTCCCATCCTCTAAGCACTGAAGAACTATTTCCTTGACTAATTATTCTGACATCTGAAATACTCAGAAACAGTTTTTCTCCCCTCAAAGTGGGTTAGAAAAAAACAACCAAACAGAACATCTTTCTGAAATGTATCAAATCTGACTTTAAACATCCTGAGCAAAGAAAATCCAACTTCTTTGCCCAGCAAGCTACTTTAATGTTTAGCCAATCTCATAGCTAGAAAATGGCAAGGCAACTTTCAACCTCCAAAGCTAATCTATTTCAGATGGTACTTTCTATTTAGCTCCATCATGAGCACTTCCTTACATGCATGAACACCCTTATGCAATGATCATGTCATTGACTAACCCACAGTGACATGCTGTCATCCTGTGGCATGTGAAAGAAAGAGTGGAGTGACTGGATAAACCATGATCCTTCCCCAAGTATATCATTTCAGTCTTGTGCAAAAAGTTATGCAGGGATTTCCCAAGTGGGAAGCCAGTTCTGGATCTTTGTCTTCTCTGGTAAAACAATCATACACCTCCTTAAGATTCCCATTGTGAAAGTGTTTCTTTTTCCTGACACTGGGTCATTGCTGTGCCTTTTGACATTTGCAGAACTCTTTCATGAGAAGTGTGCACAAAGGCGATGCTATTCCATTGTGAAATAATCTTGGAAATACTGGAAGGATGTTCTATGACAGACCACAAAAAACCTGTCCCTCCACTCCTGAAGCTAAAGCTACATCAGCAATGAGGCCCTGGGATTCAGATCTTCTCGATAGCAAAGATATTAGCCTGGGGTTTGTCTCAAAAAGAATGTGAAATGTGTTAACTTTCTGGGCCTGTCAGTTCCCATGCTTGCAGTATGCAAGCTCTATGAAAGACCTGGCAATTTCTGTCAATTTAATTTCTGACAGGTACCTTAGGTAAGAGAATTGGACTCACGGTGTGTTTTCTGACTTACATTTTGAGTGCTATTACATGGTCTGTGTCTCACCATGACCTGCCTGAGTCCACATTTTACAGCTTTTAAAGCTAGTTATCCTGTTCATGCTTTTAATTTTGCCATGTGCTTTTGGCTTAAAGCACATTATGTGAAATCAAAAGAAACAACATGTACCTAGCAAGACTGCACTATTGCTTTAGTTTCCCTTCAAAGCTGAAAAGTGTCTTAGCATTGTGTGTGTTTTGCCCTCCTCTGTGCTCTTCATAAGGAATAAGCTGCAGATGAACTTCAGACTCCTCTCCTCTGAGCTGTGCTGAAATCTGCCTCTCTTCTGAGCAGCCTTTTGATTCTTCCAAACACACCACAGCTTGGCCCCTGTTTTCCTTGACACTTTGCCAAGCCTATTACACATGTCTGAGCAACTAGAAGAATTATGATTTCCATTCAGCTTAGTATAATTTTCACTGGCTTTGAAATACAACAATTGCTTTTCTTTTGTTTTATTTTCTCTTGTCATTTTGTTGTTTTCCTTTTCTTTTCCTCTCAGAAAAACTGGACAATAAAAAATTGCTAAAATGTAATCCCTTCCCCCAAACTGCTCTTTTATCTCTATAAAATAACTGCTTCTTTTTTCCAGAATAAGATTTCATTATCTGAAAAGGATTTTTTTTTCAGGAAGAAATGTGCTAATGAGGTCATATGTAATCAAAACATATGGAATTGCCTTACCATTATCTCCATTTCAAGTGCTGTGGAATGTGAGTGACAGCAGGGTATGTGTGTGTGTGTGAAGGAAGGCTGTGCCCATGGCTAATAGAGCATTCCTGAACCATATGAGTAGGAATGTATGTACCTCTGAAGCAAAAGCATTTGCTTTTCAGAAGGGACTATGCAGGCTGGAGGAATAGACCTATGGGGATCTTATGAAATTCAATAAGAATGAAAGTAAAGTCAGTCCTATATCCAGCAAGGAATAACCTCGCAGAACAATACAGGCTAGGGACCAAATAGCTGGGAAGCAACTCAGCACATGCTTGGAGGGGAACATTGCTGGACACAAGCAATTCAGGGATTTCTGGAATTGCTAGGGATTGTTGGAGAGTGACTATTGCCCTGTGGAGTCAACACTTAACCTTTATTGATGGAGTAACTTGGGGTAGGCAAGACCATCACAGGCAGAAAGGTGATTGTTACCTTGGGGCTATTCTTTAAGGCACTTTTTTTGCGAATGAGTGAGAAACATCAACAAGACTATTCAGGAATTTAGTCAGATGCAGTCAGCTGAAACATGTGCAGATAAGCCCAGGCAATGTTTTGAACATTAAGTGATGTTCATTCTCTTGGAGTGATATAACTAGCTCCCCAAAAGAGGTGGAGGTAGTTCTGTCTCAGATTTATTATGGGGTTGCCCTATTACAGGGACTGAGACTGATTTTGCAGTGACAATAATTGCTCTGAGGAAGATGTAGATACAGCATTAGAGGAAAAAAAGTCATGTGAAAAAAAGAGAGGGATAAATAAATGTTCAAGTCATTGGGCCATACCATCCAGAGAAGCATAGGAGATGCCAGGCATGCAGCCTAATCTCACACTTAGGCTCAGGAGAGAAGTGAGAAGTGTGTTTGGGAAGGGTGTGGGACTGCTGCTCTACTGTTACTGAGCAGAAGTCATATGAGGTCACTGGTGAAGGATCAGTGGCTAGGAAATTATTTGACCCCCACTGGTGCACTGCAGATGGGCTGTGACAGTTATCTGACTTCAGGTCATTGTCAAACAGCCAAATGCACAAGTCCTCTAGAAGGAGACAAAGGATTTAAGTATCTACTGATGGCTTCTGACATTGCTTATAATTTTATCAAGTGTGCAAGTACTCTGCAGTGATCAGGAACATGACTGGAGGCATGAGACACTCACCAATCCATGCTGCAGACATACTGCTCTTGGTATTAACTATCTGATGTTAATCAAGATTCAAACCACATTTTGAGATGAGCTGCTTTCTGGAGTGCCAGGCTGGTGCTGCCATGCACCCTTAAGGAGGAGATATGAACGTTACATCCACAATAACATTCCATGCTAAAGTAAAAAGGATTAAAAAAAATCTAAGTGAGATGGCATGATAAAGAATTAGACAGCAATGAGAGACAAGGAACCACCAGACAGGCAATCTCTACTACAAAATAAACTTGTCGGTTGCCTATTAGTTAGCTCCACTCCTGGTTTATTAGCATTATATGTAGGTGGAGTTTGTGGGTGTTTTATGTGTGAAAAAAATCACCAAATTTACATGAAGAGATGGGGGGAAAAAACAACCTCTTCTCAGGATGGATTTTTTTTTTTCAACTGATTTCATCCTAGGTAATTAACTTCTTGCAAGAAGAGACCTATTTTGTGTCATTAGGGAGGAATAAAGTATCCATGCCATAAATATAGTGAAGGCTAGAGGAAATTGAGCTGAATTCACAAAGTACTCAAGCAAAGAGGTCAAGTGAAATTGCTCCATAAAGTGTTCATTTCTAGCTTTTCTTCAGACCTTCAACCAGCACAGCAAAAACTCTGATGTCCCATTACCCTTATTTCAAATTCTTGCTTCTCAGCAGCTGAGTTCCCTCAATAGTGACAGGAAACATTCCTCAACAAAAAAAAAGGGAAAAAAACCCGACAAACAGACCAAATCCCCAGACATAGCAACTTGTCCAGCTTGATTCAGCCTATCCAAGGGCAAAAAAAACATGGGTTTTTTTCTGTTCCTGCCTTGAAGGGAGCACCATTTCAGGACTAAAGATTTTCAAAAAAAAAAAAAATAAAAAAAATATATATATATTTGATGCTCCATTGTTTATCTTTTTTCCCCCCTCTGTTTTGAAAAGCAGTATCAGATCAAAACAGCTGCCCTTTCTAGGTATCACAGACATACCCTGCCAAGATAAGCAGCCCTTCACATATCTGAGCAAATATCATTTAACTCCCTACAGTCCAAACAAGAATAGAATCATCAAGGTTGGAGGAGATGTCTAAGATCATCAAGTCCAACCATTATGCTGCCACACTGCTGTAAATCACATTGGATTGCAAACAAGGACTTGAATTCCTTTCTTCCCCATAAGATATGTTGCTTCTTAACTGAAAAATAGAGCTGCTCTGCCCAGCATGTAGAGCCATTGAAAGCAGAACACATCAGCCTGAACTGTCTTCAATACCGCTCTGCAGAGCAAGCTGGAAACTTACCTTTGCAATTTGCTCCAGCAGCGATCTAGCTGCAGGAACTGACAGTCATCTGGTAACTGATTATTCAGAGAAGTCTTCCAATAGTCTTACCCATTTGGATTAAAGCCAAGAAAACACCATAGTTCATGTCTATGTCTATGGATATTCTCTTTCCTCACAAGGCTCCCTTTGCAACATAGAACAAATTTATCAGCAAGCACAAATGAGCTGTTCATGCAGAAAATGCTGGGGACAGCAGGCCTAGGAAAGCTATCTTGTCAAGATTAGTACTTCAGGAAAATACAAGGCAGCATTGAGCTGCCTGTAACAGGAGAGATTAGAGCTGGCTGGAGTAACCTTCTTTTTTTAGACCTCTGAGGGTAAAAACCTGATGTAAAGGAAGTCTTTAGACATGGCATTAAACTGCAGCAGATTTGTTTCTTGTTTTGGATATGGCCAGAGGGTCCTGTAGTATGTTTACTTCTATTTATTGCCAGATGTGTGCTATATACACCTGTTAGTTAACTCTATTATTTAATTGTGTTAGGGTACAAATGCAAGCACTTCCACATTTTTGCCAGTGCTTTATTTCAGAATACATGCTGACATGGCTTTGACCTTTGCTGGTCAGCACTGTAAGATAAAACCAGGTCACATTTCAGGGGATGGCAGAAGCTGCAGGCTTTTCCAGGCAGGCTGTTCAAAGCAGTACTACTTCAGTTTGTTCCCTCTACTCTGGTCTGCAACTGTGATCCCAGCAGGCCTGTGCTTGGTACCACCTATCCTTCATAAATACACCCTCAACACTGAGCTAGAAAACATCAACTCTCTCCTTTGCAGCTGTCTGAGACAAGAACAGCCCTATAGGATTATTGAATCATTTAGGTTGGAAAGAACCTTTCAGATCACCAAGTCCAACAGTTAACCTAACACTGACAAGTCCACCACTAAACATTGTCCCTAATTGTCAGATCTACGTATCTTTTAAATACCTACAAAGATGGTGACTCAAACACTTCCCTGGGCAGCATACTCCAAAGTCTGACCACCTTTTCAGTGAAGAAACTTTACTTAATATCCAATCTAAACTTCCCCTGGTGTCATTTCCTCTTGTCCTATCACTTGTTATCAATGAATGGATATATCTGCTTTTCTTCCAGGCAGACCTATGTGGTGACACCATCTCTGAAGGCTTCTCACACTCTTCACATGTTCTTGTAGCTCCTGCTATCCACAGAGCAGTTGCCTGAGTGCCAGCCACAGCTGGAAGACTTTTAGATAACAGCTGGAAAAAAAACCCCAAGTGTGACTAAGTTAGGAGAAGAGAAAATAAGGTGTGAAGCAGAGCACAGACTTAGAAGTGCTTTCTTCTTCCAAAGTATATGAAAATACAGTGGTTTACCAGCATGCTACTCCTTTTCATGGCACATGGAAAAGCTTCAGGAAACCAAGCAATGATTTCTCTCCCTGGAGTTGCAGTCAAGACTGTGCTTCCGTATCAGACTCATCTTTTATCTTCTTATGAGCACCCTATGTCTTGCCAGTGTAAGCAAGTCTGGATCCCATTGCCAACACTCCACTCTGATTTCTCATGCAGACTTGGAATCTGTACAGAAGATTGCCTGGTTTCAAAGCTGTTTAGAGCAGAGCTAGAACCAGCATCTTGCATAATAAAGCATCAGCTTTCTGGTGTAGGCCTTTTTACAGGCAAGTTCGAGAACTGGTGAAATTTTTCACAAGTTTCCTGTCCCCTTCGTAAATACAGAAGTGTGTTTGGCAATGCCCAGTGATGAAGAACAAATGAAGGAAACATGTGCAGAGATACTCTTTCTGAACTGGTACCAGTACCAGCAAGGGCTAGGGTTTAAGAGCTAGGTTTTATTTGTGGACTCATGGAGATAGTCCAAGAGTTGATATTTCAAAAGGTGCAAGATTTACATGTAAGGTCCAGTTCTGGAAGGTGGAAGCTGAGCTGTGACATGCAGACCTGGGGTCAGAGTTTTCCTGCAATGCTCATAGGTCAGCATTAATTAAGCTATTCTAAATGCCAAACCACAGTCTGATTAATAATGTTAATAGTCATGGAATAAATTACATTTGAAGGGACTCCTGGAGGTCATCTGGTCCAGTCCCTGCTTAAAACAGGGCCAAGATTGATCAGGTTGCTCAAAGTTCTGCCCAGACTAGTTCCAAGTACCTCAAGGCAGTGTAAGAAAGGAAAGGTAGATTCATAATGGGGGATGTGAATTATCATTTCAGAAACTGTGTTTGGAAGAGGTGGGGAAGGAATAGAGGATACGAAAAGGAAAAAAAAAAAAAAGAACATGCTTTTTGATAACTAAATTGTTCATAGATGCAAATTGTGGGGTCAATTTTGCTTTTCTCAATGGGGATGTAGCTCTTTGAAATTTGACACACCATTTTTGTGGCAAATAGCACATGACAAAGCATAAATAAAGCCTCAGTTTAGCATAAAGTCTTCCCTTTTTGCCATCTCTTCTTAATACCATTGTCTGAGAGAAATGAGAAAAAAAGATACTTTGACAAAATAATGGATTTTTAGTTGTTCCTATTTGTTGCCTGTTTGAATGATTTATTCTGTTGGGGCTATGGGAGGTTGGCAGAAAGTAGTGTTTGCAAATATTTTCTCCCAGAAAAATCTAAACTTAGAGTAGAAAATAGTGTTACATCACAAGTTACTTCATTATTGTCCTGTGATGTATTTCTCAGGATATCAATGTTTGTCTTATAGCTGCTGGAGACCTTCAAGTTCTTTAGTGTTGACCCCTTGGAAGTAGCATTAGATAGGATGCTAAATGTCTTAACATAAAATCTCAAACTATGTGGAGGTACAGTTCAGAATCTATCCAGGAGTGTGCCAAACTAGTAATTTAAGGTGTTTCATCCAGCAGGCAACAACTTTTTATACAGACATCATTTTGAATTAGACTGACCTACATTTTAGCTCATTTATAGTTCAGTAGGGGGTGCAAGTTACCTCCCCAATTTTTCAGAGTTGGATGGGAGGGTTCAGCATGGCAACTATAGCTACAGAACAAGGAGTATTCAAAAGCAGGTTAAATTCAGAGGAGGCTGTAATATGGAAAGGCACTTTGCTTTACAAGTGTTCTCATTCATTATCAGCAGAAACATCAGTTCTAACTGTTCAGCTTTCAATATAGGAACAGGCTTAAATTTTCACCACAATTTCTCTCACAGTATTCAGGCCTCCCCCATCTCCTTCCATAACTGATCACAAATTGAAAGAATAACTCTGAAGCATTGACCTTTTTTTCCTTTTAGGTTGTAGGAGAAGTTGTAAGGATTGCAAGTTTACACTCAGCAGTAAGTTCTTCAACCTCCTGTTAAATCATTCATCTCCAGTCTATTCCTCCAGCAAGTGTTAACTACACAGATGATCCATGTATGCTACTGTGCTCATTTGCTATGGTTCTTGTAAGGTGTTTGTCTCTGACTGCTAACAACAGGTTTTCTAGCGTTTAAAGGAACAGACGTGGAAAACTGAGGGCAGAGCCTAAGACTGTGACCATTCAATTCATCACTTCGAGTTTAACACTAAAAATATAACCCACACATCACAAAAATGATCCTTAACAAAAATAGACCAAAAAACCAGAAGGTACAAATTCCAAACATTTGTTTAAAAATTCAAATCTACAGCTACATTCTGCTTTCATGATTTTCTTCCAAAGAAAATGTCCAAAGTAACTAAGGAGTATTGAAAACTGCCTTCCCCATTTTATTTCCATCTGAAGCCATTTGGGTACTGGTCCATATTTCTGCCAGTAATTACTTGTAAATCTTCCAGGATGCAATAGTTACAAAGAAGAACCAGGTATAAAGATGAAGGCTGAAAAAATGGTAAAAATCTTACTTGGCCCACCTTGGATTTGGAAATTAAATTTTCCCTAATGGTAGCATGCAATGAAGTCAATGTTTTCTTCTGCCAACTGCACAACCAGAGGGATGGTATAGCTTTATCCAGACCTTATTCATATCCAGTGGTTGTGGTGGATTTGTCGTTTCAATTATGCATGCTCTGAGAGTAGAGAGCTGAATTCATTATGAACTTTCAATGCCACCAAGGAAAAAAATCAACTGCATGTGCTGAGGCAATGGATAGAGTACTTTCACCTTATTCCTGCCTGCAAAACTGTTTCCAAAGACAGCAGGAGGGAGATAAGTCTCACATGCATAGAAAAACAACAGCACACTTACTGCATCTCTCATATGCATTCGTTGTTGCAAATTGACTCCATAAAACACACTCCTCCATCTCACTGAATAGCCAGCTCAGTCTTCCCTTCCTTCTCACTGGGTAACCTCCCTAAGTAACTCTCCCAATTCTTCACCCCTTGTCAGTTAATCATGATGACCCAGTAACTCCAAAATGCACTCTAGAGATAAAAATCACTTCCAGATTATGGTGTTCAAATATGTCTAGCAGAGAAATTACTTTTAACTTTCAGATAAGACTGAGCTATTTTAAAATATTGGAAAGGTGTCATCTTCTGATTATAACCTCTGCTCTTATAGCCCCATTTTCCCTCTGCTATCCCTACTCCTCTTACATTCAACAGCAAGCATAACCCCATCTACTCCATATCAGTAGAACTGACTGAATGACAGTCAAGCATAAAGTATCTATATAAGGTCAACATAAAATTTGAAATAATTTGTCTTTTCAGACAAAAATCCATTTTTAAGGTAATTGACAGCACACATAATCTGCCAAAGACATGAATTTAGATCCCAGAACAAGCTAAAGAAATCTTTGCAGACACATCTCTTCTAATAGCCCCATTTAAGGTGTAAACTTGAAAACAACTACTGTTCCAAATATGTTCCACGTTTGTCCTAGTGTTTGTTTATTGAGAGGAGCGGGAAAGGGTGAAAAAACACTTTCAAAATGTTCTGCATTTATGAAGACAGTTCCCATATTGTTATTCATTCAGCAAGACTTACAGTGTTTTCCTGTTCTTTACCTAATGAAAACAAAGTCACCACTTCTCATTTTCCTCTGGAAGTTTTGTTGGCCAGAAATGTAAGAGTTTTATGAGGCACATTGGACAGCCAATACGCTGCTGATAGATGACAACAATAACAGTACCTTAAAAAAGTGAAATACCAAAATAATGTGCACTAACTAGCAAGCTTTAATTCTCACTACATGCTCTTTATTTTGATAAGTACTCCCTTATCTCCCCATCTTACAGAATAAGGAACAGCAGCACAAAAGAGATGAAACCTCTCAACCCAAAGTCATAGCAAAATATAACTTGAATCTGAATCCAGGAATCTGATGTGACCATCAGGTTACCAAACACATGATTTCCCTAAGGAAAGGAGGAAAAATTAAAAGAACAACTCACAGTCACTCTGAAATGCAGCTAAAAGGCTTCCTGGTGCCATAAGGAGAACACTGTATAGCAACACATCCATAAAGCCTTTTGTTTTCACACTGCAGCCTTTTATTCTCAGCTTGGTCAGCCTGATGGCAAGCAAAAGACCATTTCTCTTTAACAACTGCTCAGTGGTCTGCACAAAATAAAAAGGTTGTTATCTTGATCTTACATGGAATGAAAATGGAACAAGATAACCATTACAGCTGTGAGAATAATTTAGAGCGATTTATATACTCAGCAAATCGAAGTGTTTTTCTCCTTCCATAAAAGTCAAGACTTGCATTTAAGAGGGATCCATTGGAATGGAACACATCTCATTCTTTTCCAAATGCAGATCTTTTGTTTAGGTGTGTGAAGCTTTACCCTATACCATGCAGTATAAACATAAGCAATGCAAGTATCTGCCTCTGACAATGAACTTGTTAGCCACTTCAGAGAAGAGCAATGAATTTATATTCATTTCAGTGGAGCCTGGAATTAAGCATCCAACAAGATTTATTCTGATGGTGTTGCTCTTCAGTATTTCATGACTGATCAAAGATGTCAAAAGGATAAAGGGAGTCTCCCTCTGAAGATTTGTGGGTAGAGTTGATTCCTTCAAGAGCATAATATTAAAGCATCAAGATTAAAGTGGCAGGTGTTTGCTTTTTTCCCCACAAGTTCTGCAAAGCACCTTTAAATATTTGTTCTTCCTTCCTACAGCTGGAGCTGAGATAAACTTACAAGTCTTGAAATTTTATTTTTGTCCTCTGAAGGACTTTAGAGCATCATCCCTTTTTAACACTGTAAAGAGAGGGTGCCTGTGTCAATCCACTTTTAATAGCTGTGATTGGTGGTGTTTCTTGATTCAACAAATAAATTCATTTCAACTGAATGGAAGGAGTAAGAAAGGGTAAAGAATATGTGTTAAGAACCTTTAAGCCTTTCATGTGCCACATGAACCTTGCCCCATCACAGCTTTTAGGCTCCCAGTACCTTAATTTTCCATAGGTGGATTGAAGGTGCTTAATGCTTTTACGCCCTACTTCCCAAAGAAGAATTACATGCTTCAGCATGCAAGAAGTGTCAACATTTCCTCTTCTTTTTTTTTCTGCCTGACACTGGACTTTGTTGAAGAAATCCTGCTTGTTGTTATGTTAGGGCTACATCTATGATGGTATGTTCAAGTGTGCCTGGAAACTTTCAGAATTTAAAGTATGTCTGTCTGTGGTATAAATGGTTAAGCAGGAGGCTATGCCCTGGCAAATCTTGACCTGTGCTGTTAGTTTCCAGGCATGGTTGGTCTGATTCTAGCCAGGTCCCTTGCAAAGGATGTAGATGCTGGAAGCAGTCTCCTAGGAAGGTTGAGTATCTCATCTCTTGGTGAGACAGTGGAGATGACTCAAATGGGGCAATGAAATCCATGTGTGTGTGTATGTAGAAAGAGTTAGTCAATTGCTGTTTCAAAGATGGAAAACTCTGAGAGTTTAAACCAGCAGATTAAAGTCCCTTTTTTTCCAGTAACATATCAGTCATAGAATCATAGCATTTAGGGGTTAGAATGGACCTTACAAATCATTTAGGTCCAACCCCCCCGGCCTGGGCAGGGACTCCTCCTCACTAGATCAGGTTGCTCATGGCCTCATCCAGCCTGGCCTTGACCTCTGCCAGGGTCGGGGCAGCCACCACATTCCTGGGCAGCCTGTTCCAATGTCTCTCCACCCTGATAGTCAGACACATCTATTCAATTCCATTTTTGCTCTTTTGAATTACCATCTTCCAAGTGGAATGAAATAAAAAAATTGGTAAAATTAAGTCTTGACACTTGTCTTAAAGTAGTCAGACTACCATTTTACCAAAAGGATATTAACTTCTTTTGAGAGATGACTGCGATAGTATGAGGCCTTCAGGTCAAAGACATTCAAGATTGAAATCACCAGTTCTATTTCATTTATCTTGGACTGGATGAGAACAAATTCAGAATGTGCCAAAAGTTGCTAAATTTAGTCGCCTTGCTCATCCAAAGAGCAAACAGCTGCCAGTAAACCAAATGCATTCTTTCTTATCAGTCATCAGCATGATAAAAGGAAGGATGAAACTATTTGTCTGCCAAAACAGACATACTGAGGCTTCAGGCACATACAATGCAACTCAAGGTTAAGTTCCAGGCTTAGCAATGTAAAGACTTAGCAATCACAGCCTGTCACTTCCACTATTTAAGAACAATCTGGTGACTATCTGTTGACAAATTGAAAGAGATTCAGAGCAAAAATGCAAGTCTATTTCAATGAGAGGATATGTTGCCTTCTTGTAAAAGGCTTAAATATATTCATTGTACCTGGGTCATTAGCAGATTGCTATAGCGTGACCTAATACTACAATAAGAGGTAAAGTCATGTGTCCAGGTGCCTGTTTGTGCTGGTTTAGAGTTAATTTTCTTCACAGTAGGTGATGTGGGGCTGTGTTTTGGATTTGTGCTGAAAATGGTGTTGATAATTCAGGGATGTTTCAGTTACTGCTGAGCAGTGCTTACACAGAGTCAAGGTCTTTTCAGCTTCACCTCAACCCACCAGTGAGGAGGCTGGGGGTGCACAAGATGTTGGCAGAGGACACAGCTGGAACAGATGACCTCAACTCACCCAAGGGATATTCCATACCATATGGCATCATGGTCATCATATAGACCTGGGTGAAGAAGGAAAGGGGGAACATTTGCAGTGATGGTGTTTGTCTTCCCAAGTAACCATTACATGTTCTGGAGCCCTGTTTTCCTGGGGATGCCTGAGCACCTGCCTGCACATATGAAGTGGTGAAATCCTCATTTAGCTTTGCTTGCATGTGCAGCTTGTGCTTTATCTATTAAGCTGTCTTTATCTCAGCTCTTCAGTTTTCTCACTGCTGATGCTCTCCCCCATCCCTCTGGGGATGAGTGAGAGAGACGCTGCTGGGGGTTAGTCGCTGGCTGGGGTTAAATCACCACACTGTCTAAAGATAGAAAAATTCAGATTAGAAATCATGAATACCTTCAGAACCTTGTGATCAATGGGACAACTTACTGAAGTATACGTGAATAACCTATCCATTTAAGTTAAGATGATTTAGCCTTAAAGCTAAGAGCTTGATCAGCCAGAAACAATCAGGTGCAACTTGAGGCCATTTCCCCTTATCCTATTTCTTGTTGCTTAGGAGAAGAGATGGACCCCCAGCTCTCCACAACTTCATTTCAGGTAGTTATAGAGAGTGACGAGGTACCCCCTGAGCCTCCTTTTATCCAGGGTAAACAACCCCAGCTCCCTCAGATGCTACTCATAGGACTCATGCTCCAGGCTCTTGCCCTTCTCTGGACACACTCCAGAACCTCAATGTCTTTCTTATAGCGAGGGCACCAAAACTGAGCATAGGATTCAAAGTGCACCCTGACCATTGCTCAGTACAGAGGGACAATCACTTCCCTGGTCCTGCTGGTCGCACTATTTCAGGCACAATCCAGGATGCCTTTGGCCTTCTTGGCCACCTGGGTACACTGCTGGCTCATATTCAGATGGCTGTGTGACCTTTTCCACCAGGTAGATTTCCATCTACTCTGCCCCAAGCCTTTAGCACTGTATGGGATTGTTGTGACTCAAGAGCAGGACCTGAAACTTCACCTTGTAGAACCTCTACAGTTGGCCTCAGCCTATTGATGCAGCCTGATGACCCTGAACAACCTGTTGTAGGTGATCCTGATTGAGCAGGGGGTTGGACTAGGTGATCTCCAAAGGTGCTTTCCAATCTCAACTTTTCTGTGATTCCTTAACTAAGATCCAACATGTCAAGTTGTCAGATCCAAGACAGTCAAGGCTATCTGGCCCTTGGAGTACCATCTCTCTGCTTACCAATGCAGACACCCAAGACCCTGCCAAGGGAGATCCTAGCCACATAAAGATGACTACAGAGCTCTGGAGGTGGGAGTGAAGAGTGTGGGAGCCTAGATAGTGTTTTCCTCAATCCTGTTGATAAAACAGATAAATGTAGGAGCAGTTATTTTGCAAGTCAACAGCTGGTAGCAGAGCTAGTGTTGGACAGAGTTTCTGCTTTTGTGAGTATAGGATTCCCCTCTGAGGAAGAAGAAATTCTCAGGAGACATGGGATCCACCTGACAATGCAGGATGAGAACATCTTTGCCAAAAGGCTTTCAAACCTAGCAAGGAAACCTTTTGTTGGAGAGATTAAGTGTAAAGAGAAGCAGTGGTGCAGGTCAGTGCCTATGAATGCTCAAGAGACTGAATGATTAAGGGAGGGGGATCACTTTCAAGAGAAATAACTGTGACTAGAGATGATGCCTATGAACAAAAATACACAACGTTGAACAGGCTTTGGTTGCATATGAAGAAAATGCCATACCATACTTCATTCCTTCATAATCAAAATGGGCTTATTTTTCTGTGGACTGTGTAAGCCTTTGCTGAGGGAAGAATATTTCTTTGGATGCCTTTTCTTTGCAGATGTGTGTTCTGTGCAGCTTATCCTGGCTGAAAGCATCTCTGCAATCACTACATACACATGCATTCTGACTGACTCCATACAATACCTCCCTTGGAGCAACTGGTAAACTGAACTCCTTATAAAAGTCTCAGGTCTCCACTTTTGGAAGACACATTGCTCATACAGGGATACATAACTTTCAGCTACAGATGACTCGTGTCTGTCAAAATACATAGTTGAAATGCGGATGCAGAGAAATTTAATCCAAACTCAAGTAGCATTACTTGCTCTGATAAGCCTTCATGATAAGAGTGGTGATATAGCTCAATCCTTCCTAGGCTCCTGGGTTTGGCAGTGTTTCAGCAATTGCCTTATATGAATATATGATATACCAAAAGGTAATAGGCACAGAGTTACCTTAAAGAGAGTAGTATTATCCCCCTTCATTCCTGGATATAAATCTCAGTTTAGAGGCAGAAATTTCCAAACTGAATTGTTCTGGCATCACCACTGGCAGTGATGACTGCAGCAATTCCTAGCTGGCCATGGATGTATATGGAAAAGTGTTAGGAAAATTATTCAGACAACATCTGTGTCCTACTTTGAAGTAGTTTGCATACAGCTCTGCACACATCTGTTTAGGACCCTCATCTAAAAGCATTACCATCTTTTTCTCTTCATTAGAGAAAGAAAAAGCTCTTCCCAGATGCTTTCTTCTCTCAGCGTTCTTGTAGCTTCTGCTGTTTCCCTTAATATTAATTTGTCTAGAGCACCACATTGAGTCATGAATATACTATTTTTCTGAAATCAAATATGAAAGGCAATTACTAGTGCTCTTGATTTAGTCGAAGAAAACCTGCAGCATGTATGGGTTTTTTTTCTTCGACTGACATGTCCTGGACTGTAAAAAATAATGGAGCTCTTTGAAGTGTGTCTGAGGTCAAAGGAATATAGAAGTAAAAAATATAAATACCAAAATCTTTGCCTGCACCACTTTGGCAATGTCAAATCAACAGACACTAATGTGTAGACAGACAACTTTTTCTTGGAATTTTTGTGAAAGAGAATGATCATAGCAGGTTAAAGATGTGAGGGAATGTTTCAGTTCAGTATTCACTGCTCATGTGCCCACTTTTAGATTCATGGGGAAAAAGCAGGTGCATTCCTAACAATCCCAGTTTACTAAGGCACTTCACTAGCAAACCAGACATCAGAAATTGGGGCTGTTCAGCTTGGAGAAGAGAAAACTGCGTTGAGACCTCAGCAACTTTTCAGTAAATGAAGGGCCTACAAGGAGCTGGAGAGGGACTCTGTGTTAGGAATTGCAGTGACAGGACAAGGGGTAATGGGTTCAAACTGAAAGAAGGGAAGTTTAGGTTAGTTATGAGAAAAATGTTTTTTACTCTAAGGGTGGTGAGACACTGGCACAGGTTGCCCAGGGATGTGGTGGCTGCCCCAACCCTGGCAGTGTTCAGGACCAGGCTGGATGAGGCCATGAGCAACCTGATCTAGTGAGGAGGTGTCTCTGCTCAGGGCAGGGGGGGTAGGGACTACGTGATCTGTAAGGTCCATTCCAACCCTTAAATTCTATGATTCTATGAAATTCAACAGGTAATTCTACAGTCACATGTTTATTTAGATGGTGACAGCTATTAATTCCTTGCCTTTGCCTTGCAATCTGTCCACCTTGCAGAACAGAACTCCAAGACCAATAACATGTACAACTAGAACTAAAGCAGCCTGATGACTATGGAAGGAGTAGGACTTTCATCGTGCAGTGCCACCTCTTCCATCAACAGTCATCCTGAAGTGCTGACTTTGATACAAATGTCACAGTCCAGAAACATCAATTGCCTCTTAACATTTAGCTTGGCTGCGGCACTGCTATGACCATCTTTCAATCTATTCGATTGCTGAAAGATTTGAGTGGAATTAAGGCACTAGTAGCAATCAGTCACAGATTGAGATAGCAGGATTATAGTTTCCTACTTTTCCTCTCAGTTAAAAGCCTCCAGTCTATCTCCTGACAATTCCTGCCATGGGTTCTGTGTTATGAAGAATGAAAAACCTGCAGCTATAATGAGAAAAAAATAAATGGATGCAAAATAAATTGCATTTCACATCAAAGCAAATTCAAGGGCTACTGCACAATGTGTATTATTCATTTTCATATTTAATTCATCAAACTTCATCTTTCTTTAATTTAAATAAACCTTATACTATCTATTTTGCCTGCTGGGCCAGAGCATTACAGGTATTCCAGATGCGTCAGAAAACTTACATGCACTTTGCTGCTCCATGCACAGGCCCTTGAAGAGTCACACACTGTTACATACACACAGAGGCATAAAATATGCATGTTTTCATGCATTTTAGAGAGAGGGATGAAAAAGTACTGTCCCTTTATTACTTTTAATATTTCTTTTCTCATTTAATTTCTCCCTCCTTTCCCAGACATTCTTTCCAACAACCATCTGGTTTCTTTCTTCTAGTTTTCTCCATAAATCCTTACATTGTTTATACTTAAAATAGACTACAAATTTTCCAGGGTCTAAATAGCAATATCCCCTCCAGAAAAATAACCACTCAACCCTACACTCCCCTAAGGATTCTTCCTCCTGTATTGTTTTTCTCCACATTTATAAAGCCTTCCCTAAATTTTCCCCCTTGCTTCTTCCTCACCACAACTGCCCTTGATTCTTTATCGGCAGTTAAGCTTAAATCTCTAAGCCTCTACCAGTGCAGTTTTAAATGATAAAAAATCTGCCATCATTACCTTAGTATATAACGTGTCTGTGCTAAAAATAGCATTACTTGATTAAAGAAAAGATAACTGAGATGCTCATCCATAGGATTAGTGTCTCAAGCGTAGGCAAGATCAACATGAGGTAGACAATAATACATCCCTGGGTTTCAGGATTACTGTTGCAGAAAATGCGATGAAGTGAGAATATATTATGTCCCTTGTGACAGTACAATCAAAAAAGGAGAAAGATCTGCAACTGGAATGGTCATCTTGGAAGACAAGGTGCACGAGGTACTTTTTCTATACTACAGGGATTGTAGGAGATATGTTATCTCAAATTAAAATCTACAAGGCTTTTTGAGATGAACACCCACACAGATTCTGTCATCCTGTCTCTAATGTACTGCCTATGCTGGGAGAGGCAAATCCCCACTGACACAACAGAAATCTGGGAAAATGCTGAACACATCCTTGGTGCCCAGTTCAAATTAACGATGTAGTTCAGTATTTCCTAGAGGATTTCTTACAATTTTTATTCTGTGGTTTGTTGTCAGAAGGGCTTCCCCCACATAGGAGGTCATGCAATCGAAGTCTTCTCATCCCCTCTGCAAAACTGCAGCACAACATTCTCCTCCCTTTGAGAAGCAGTTTAACAATGCACTTCCTGGTTGCAGTAAAAACCTAAGTCAGGAACCCTTCCAGCTTTAAAATGAGTGAACAATGTATGAGCAAATGGCTGTCTAGTCTCGAGAAGCTAACAGACTAGAGAGGAACCACTGTCTGCTTTGGGGCTTTATCTGTCTCTTGCAGCAGTGTTCACCAGAACGAGGCAAGTCAGCCCACAAGGAAAGGATAACGTACTTTCTGCACAGAAAACCTAGTTACTGGCGCATCAAAATGAATTTGGACCCCTCGGTAATAAAACATCCTATTATTTCCCATCACCCTCAAACTGCTTTAGCTCTGAACCTATTAGGAAAGCAAGAGTTATGTGGGTAAGTCAACAATTTCAGGATAGGTCTAATGGTAAGGACCGTGAATTACCAGGTTTAGCTTCATACAGTTCGCACTACGCTGCAAGCAAAAAAAAAAGTGTTTTCCCCTTTTCGCTGGTGAAAATATTCAGTGAAGTCCTATATGTTCCTGGGCCAAAATTTCAGACCCTTTGGCTGTGCAGCAGGCACACTTTACATACATTCTTTATTTTTCTATAATATTCATTGTGTCTCTATAGAAGACTAAACTGTAGGCCCAAGGTGACTTAGGAGAAGAAGGGAGAGGAAAAAGTCATAGCACCCCTAAAAAGAACAGCTTTGGAGACAGGGAGTGAAAAGAACAGCATTTTCATCATTCAATATTCCATGGAGAAGGTCACAAGGCATTTTAAGGAAAACTGCCAGACAGAGTGCCTCCTCCCTTCTTCCTTGATGGCATCAGCTCAGCAGAGCAGGCCACTGCACTGCCCAGAACAGGGAAGCACTGGGTTGTAAAGTGTGTTCTCATACAGAACAGTGCAAAAGCTGTTTTTCAAACACAGAAAATGCCACATTGAGTAAAGCCTTTCAGCTAGCTCTCAGATGCAGTCACCCTTGGAAATAGCCATAAGCACAGTTTGGCTAATACCATCCAAATAAACAGAGTGATCGGTGACCTTTACCAAGTGTTTTCTAAGGGTACCATTACCAGAGTTTCTGACCCTTTAGCAATGACATCCAGATCTTTCAACAAACCACAGACACTTTTCATTGGAGCATAAAAAAAATTCTGTCAAAGAAATCAGTGATCACAAGCATCACAAGAAAGGACTACAGGCTAGAAATAAGAAGAGGCCTTCCCTAATTCCCAAGAAATGAGGTAGGAGTGGCAATATGTTTTGTTACCTTACTGCTTTCTACTGACTTTTATAATGAGCTTTTTCGTCTCGTGGCATTGATGAACTCTGGACAGGAGGTCTCAAATGGACAGAGAAGGTCCACTTCTGTTAGAGAGGCATGGAAGTACAAGAGCTCTCTTCTCTTTGGACAGGCCTCTCTTAGCAAGACCTTCTCTTTAGCAAGGCTAAGGAAAAAACTGCCATTCTGCAAGGACAGAATTTATCACTCCCTTCCCCCCCCCCCCTTCCTGTTTATAAGTCATAGCGACAAAACCGTGAGCTGCATTTGAAGTTTTCAACTTGGGACTTTTAAATCTGTCCCACAGCACTTCTGAGGCCAGGTTATGCCTGACCTCCCAGCCTTCCTGCAGAAAGAAGCTTTCAAGGTCTGCTGCAAGCAAATACATTTTCAAAAGCTGGTATGGAACTAGTTCTTTATGACCTCTGGACCCACCAAAGTTGGTGGCACCTGTGAACATGTAACCAGAATTATTGGGTAGGGACATACCTGAAGGCATATCCTAATATTAGCCTTCAAATATTATCTCAAGAGCAAATCAGGATTAAAAACAACTCAAAAAAGAGAACAACCATGCAGCTGTAGTTCCTACCCTTCATGTTGTTGCTTGTTCCCTCCTTTACAACACCACAAATCAATACACAGAGTATGGTATATGTATTTACAATACCTTCTTCAGTTTCTGATTATCCACAGGCTGTATGGAACTTAGGAGCTGAATCCCACCCAGAGACCCAAACCTAAGCCATTTGTTTGCATCTCTAGCTTATCAGAGGATAGTTGCTGCAAAGGTCTCTCATCTTAGCTATTTCAGTCTAGTTATTTAGACTGCAGACATCTCATCTTTCACATCTCTATAAATCATTACTTTGTAGTGCACTAAAAATGATGGAAATCACATTTGTTTTCTCATTCATTTCTCTATTCACACGGGAGGAGGGGATCATCAGCTTGAAGATCATATTGTCTCTTCAAAGAATTAGAGAAGCAGAGAAGTGAGATATATTCTAGAATACACTTTCAATTAAAATCTAAGAGGGTTTCATCTGCTCTACCAGAGAATTATCATTGCCATAAAGAAAATTTATCCCTATGACTCCCTACACCATTCAGTTTTTCAGCTACCAGTTAGCTTTCAGAAGTTGTCTTAACTTTAAAAAAACAACCACAAACAAACAAATCAAAAACACCTAACAAATAAAATATTCTGATTGTTTCTTTCTGATATCCATAGCTTACAATCCCTCATGCAGTACATAATCCATGTACTAATAAAATATACTTGAGGGCCAGCAGCTGCTTTTATGGTATCTTGGTATGGCCTTGGCATTACAATTTCATCTGTCTTGGAATGCAGACACCCATAGTTACAGGATCAGGGACAGTCTTGGTATACTGGAGCTGCTTCAGGTCTTTTTCTCTTGAAATAGTCATACCTCACTGTGATCAATTCTTTTTTTAACTGTGGCTTTATCTTTAGTATGCTCACAAGTGTCTCTTAATGAGGTGGAAAACCGAGCAACAAATTCTTTTTAAAAAAAATCATAGAACCATAGTATTTTAGGGGTTGGAATGGACTTGATAGATCATCTAGTCACAACCCTTGCTGTCATGGCCAGCTTGCTCAAGGCTTCATCCAGCCTGGCTTGGAACACTGCCAGGGTTGGGACAGCCACAGCCTCCCTGGGCAACCTGGGCCAATGTCTCAGCACCCTCACAGGGAAAAACATCTTCCTAATATCTAATGTAAGTTTACCCTCTTTCAATTTGCACCATTTGCCCCTTGTCCTGCCACTGCAGCTCCTAACAAAGAGTCCCTCAGAGCCCCTTCAGAACCCAGAAGGTACTACGAGGTCTTTGCATAACCTTCTCTTCTCCAGGTTGAACAGCCCCAACTCCCTCAGCCTGTCCTCAGGGGAGATGCTCCAGTCCTCTTATCAACTTTGTGGCCTCCTCTGGACTTGCTCCAGCAGTTCCAGATCCTTCTTACATTGAGGGCACGCAGTATTCCAGGAGATATCTTTTTCTCAAAATGTATGTTTGTGTCATGTACTACATCTGTCAGATTATCTGATGAATTTATTGAAACTAACGTTAATAAACATTAGCCTAGGGCACTGGACTGGAAATCCAGTTTTGGTCTAGTGAATGAAGTTGCACACATTACTGTCACCTCTATGCCTCAGTTTCCCCAGATATAAAATAGCAATGAACTATTAAACTCACTTACAAAGGGCTTTGAAAACATTAATGAAGAAATCTACCTTGGAAAAACTTGGTATTATTGAAGGAAAGGGAATGTTTACAATTGAGAGGCCTGTGTTTAAAGGCTTGTGAAGAATTAAAAGGTGCTGAAATTCCTTCCATTTGTGTGGATCTCATTTGCTGGAAGAGTGAAAGAAAGGGACAAGGGAGTAATCAGGCATATATAGAGTAGATTGGAAGTGCTGGGGGCCTGGTGATGCCTGCATTCCTTTTCCAGTTGGTGAGGATTATGAGCAAATTTTGATGTGTATCGAGTTATCTAAGCAGAGGAAAATGCAGTAAATTTCTTACAGCTGACATGATCTCCCATCAACCATGTGCTCAAGTGCATTCCAAACCCAAATTCCCACAGTATTTATGCACCTAAAAATACACATCGCTGCCTAATGGTGCTCTCAAAAGTGCAAATTAAGTGCTTATACCCCACTGCAATCACCCTTAGTCTCTTTATAGACTTTACAAAAACCTAGTAAGTACCTACCTTCACCTGCAGGCACCTAAATCACCTGAGACAATGAGGCATTAAGTGAGTCAGGAGTCCAAATCCCTCCAAATCCTCAAGAATACAGGAGCCACAGTCAGACTGCTGAAACTAATCTTCAAAGGTGGACTGAGACTGCTGTTCTGGGGTTTTTGCTTGAAGCAGGAGTGGGACAGGGGCTAGTCACAGACTTCTTACCGTAATGTCTTCATGTTATGGCCATGATTGCTGCTGCCTCTGTAGCACATCCACGGGTCTCACAGCTCTGAATCACCTGAACCCTGTCTCACTAATCACTGCCACAGTTAGGAGCAGCAGGTTGGGTTTGCAGCAGACAAACAAGCTTCACCTGACAATATGGTCACGGTTCTGAACACTTCTGAACATGGAGCATGGGTTTTGTGCATCTGTGCACGTTTCTTGGGACAGATATTTCTTCCAGACAAATAGGAAGAATCAGCTCCGTGTGAAATTATCCTGCTCCAGCTCTGTATGGAAATGTTCCTATGGAGGCTCACTGAATCTCTGTTGTCACCTAGACACTCTTGCAGGAATCATGCAGGAAGTCCTATGGTCTGGGTGGCTTTTCTTCAGTTGTCTCTTCACAGACAGACTTGTCCTTTACACTTCTCCACATCCCTCCCACTGGTTTTCATTTCCCTCCACCAGTTCTGCTGATTGCGTAGAAACTTTCTAGAAAGAAAAAGCTGTTTTTTTCTAAATACTAGTGCTCTATGCAGCTGAAATCAGTGTCCATTCTGAGCATGTTTATGAAGAATTTTGGTTTGATTTGCAGCTTGTATAAGCATGCGTCAGCCTTGCAAAATAGAAAAGATTGCTTATTGTTCTACATGCATAGATCAAGATTTCGAGACAGCTTCATCCTATGCATACACAAAATAGTATATGGGCCCAGTTAATTTTCTTTCATTCTGTATTATTTTCTAGTCTTTGTGTTATGCTGGTTTTGAAATTAGAGTAAGCAGTTTCCAGACCTTTTCCAGAAAATTTAATGTCTATTCAAGCCTGTTCATGTTGTTTGTTTATTTTTGACAGTTTTCTCTGTCGGGACAATGAAAATCCTCTTGGTAGTTTCAAGTTTAATTTATGAATAATTATAGAAATTTCCTATGCAATCTAACAGGAAATGGTAATTTCCCTCTATGTCTTGGGATCACCCTGTAGAAGATGCTAATGTGCAGTTGCTCTGCTGCAATACATTTAGTCTGTTGGATGACTGGAGCAACTTTCATAAATAAAGGTCTATGATGTAGCTCCTGAATCAACACCAAGGGAGCTTTATGCCCATTTTGCAGCTTCCTAATTCTTGAGATATTTCAGTTGCTGAGAAAATTCTCATTGGAAAGTTAAAATGGCCAACCTAATCAAAGCAGCCTCCCATTGTCTGCAAGTGACTGTGTGTGTATCAGCTGGTTCTTCACAGAAAGGGTGAGTAAGCAGTGGGACTCTTTGTAGGGGTTAGTAATGGATGCTGAAAGTTTACAGGGGCTGAGAACTGGAGCATATTCTGAGGAAACACCTTTATGTGTGTAAGTGGTTATTACAATCCTCCCATGAGACCTGCTATTGATGCCTTTCAGTGGCGGTATAGCTTTTGATCTGACACGGCAATAGATGCTCTTATGAAGAAGGAAATGTTCCTAGAAGAAATTCTGAAAAGACTTGCAGAAGGAGCTTCAAGCTTTTGTGAGTTCAATGCAGTAGAGCCCAGCGGGAGGAAATATGGCATCTTGCTAATTAATGGGCTGAACTGTCAGGCAACTTTCAGCTCTCAATGGGCTAGTCAACTCCATCAAACAGCTCAACTCTGCATGGGTCTCCTCTAATACTGCTGTTAGTGCCACATTGTATTCATAATCAAAATTCCAATTAAATGACCCTTTGCAAGTCTGTCTTTCCCATTAGCAGATGAAACCTGAAGTCCTAGTGGTTGTTTTCTCTCTCTTATAGGATTTTGTGGTTACTGTTCTTTACCACCTGTTCTGGAGTGGAGTTTATTTGCTCAAAATCTCATTATAATCCACAACATTCAGCAAACACAGTTGTCCAATTGTTTTGGTTTTATTTATTTTGATAATGAATATAAAAAATAAAAGGCACCATTTTGATGAGCATCCAGACCTCACTGTACATCCATAGATTTAATCTTCAGGTGTTGTCAGAATCTTTTTTTTTAAGCATCATTTTTGTGCTTTTTGATTCACTTGAAACCTGAAACTCAGAATGACACTGACTTAAAAATAGCACAGTCAGGCTGGTTTGTAAATTGTGCAAACAGCTTTCAGGGGGCAAAGAAAACAAAGAGGGCTAGAGGAGTGAAAAGCTAGGTTCATTTCTAGACTGCATGCATATTTGAATAGAGGCCATCAGCTGAAACCTGCTCAGTGGCTACAAATCCAGAGCACAGCTTATATTTTTGGTTTATTTACTGTCGGGGTGAGATTTTACTGGGAATATCTTAATCAAAGCCCTGTGTCTAACACATCTTTCAGGAGAAGCTAATCATTGTGCTGAATAAGTAATCTTTGAAGCTGTAAGGACATCCATTAAGGGCTTTGTGCTGCCTTGTGTCACCCCAAAATCTTTCTAACAGAACTCCTTTGACTAGTTCACAAACCCACATCCTGGCATGGAAGAAGGCAAGCTATTCACATATTGGGCTATTCCTCTAAGAATCTTTCCTCTAATATTCTATGATTAACTGTGGTATATTACAGTTCTATCTTAATTACAAGTTCTGGCTCAGACGACTCAGTAACTAAATTTTATGATGTTGGATTTAAGAAATATAGTAATTGTCTATTACTGAGATTAAAAATTATAGTCACTGGGGTTTTTTTACAATGTATTCATGCTCTTTCACTGGCTGTGATTTGTTATGTGAATTCCTTCGCTGTAAGCTGCCTTGGACTGAGAATATATTTTGCTATTTGTGTCCGAAGGATTCTCCACCAAGCAATTTGTATATATCACTGGAAAGCTGGGGTATATATCCATGAAATCTCTGGGGAACGTATTATGAATATCAGCTTCATTTTGAAAATGTTCCTTCTTTTGTGGTCATATAATCTCTTGCTCAACTGGATGGGGTCATGTCCACAGTCAGCAGAGGCCTCCAAAGCCAAACAGTTGGGCAGAGAGGTTTGGGCTCAATATTCTCCAAGTACCAACCATACCAGACCACTAATGTGAAAACCACTGAATTTTCAGGGATGTATCCATCTGGGTTCAGGACTGACCACTGCACAAGGGGAATTGCTTTCACAGAGTCAAAACAGAGGAAGGATGCAAAGAATGTAAGCAGCAGTAAATGAGAACAAATCGTTGGGTCAGTCTGACTGGCTCTGTGCTGTAGCTGTGGAGGGCAAGTAATATAACTCCTGCTGATACTAAAAGCACAGAATAGGGCATTTCCTGCTTTCCTAAGGCCACGGGAAAACAAGAGAAACTGACACTAACCATAGGGATGCTGCAACTGCATGAAGTCCTTAAATTCCAAGTAGTTTGCTTCATCAGGAGAGGCAAAAGCTGAAGCCATCCTTGTCCATAACACCGAGCTCCACAGTGACCAGGTGTCTGCATTAGCTTTGCCTTTTGTGCCTCTAGACATGACAGCACTGTCAGTCCAGCAGAAGCTCAAAACTCTTCTCAAGGTCACCCACCACCCACACTGCCTCTTTACAAACTTGCCCTCTGACATGACCTCTGGACAAGATAGAGACATCAAGGTAGGGGGCAGATTCAGGAGTTTCTCCTCAAACCTGTGGTCCCTCAGCAATTTGGAACCACAGGACAAAAATCTTCTATAACACCCTTTGCCAATAAGTTTCTGAAACCTGTTGTTTGTGTTTCTCTAGTACAGTGTGTCTTTGAGGTCAAACTTAATGGCAGTAGGGCCAGAAGATAGATCAGATATGGATTACTAGTGTAAACATGGCCCTTTCTGCAGAGGTGGAGGACGCAAAAAGTGATAGGTCACTAAGACCTAGGGACTGCAGTAAGGAAGGAACATACCCTTGAAGAACGTCCCAGAAAATTCTCCACACCTTTACATCCTGTGAAAATCTGATTCAACCTGCAGCCTCCTAACCACAGCTAATCACTCCGATTATCTTTTCCCTAGAACGGCTGGGAATAGATTTTCAGGAAGAAAACATGGCCTGGAAATATGGATACCTCCTTCTGTCCTGGCAAATCGCCTAATAAACCATGAACTCTGCTCCTTTTGCTTTCACAGTACTAGTCTCCACTTTCTGAGCTTCTGCACATCATTGCTGTTACTACCACTGTGCTGGCTGCTCCATCAGGAAGGTTCCACAACTCCTGTGCAGAACCCTCAGCTGGTAAGGCTGGATCACCCTGCCAAAACATGAACCTCAGCACAATCCATGGGAATAAATGGAAAGACAGACTTGCTGAGTTGCATAAGATTTGGGGACGAACAAAATTCTGTTGCTCTTGAGCTCTTTGAAGACCCTCAATCATTGCAAGGCGGAAAAGGAACAAGTAAGATGGAGTCTGACCAACCACCTAATACTACCCCAAATTAAGTCAGATTTCAGCTAGAACACATCTTTAAGAAGACACCAGTTTTGATTTAGAAATAAGATTATCCTGCCAAGCCGCAACACATAGGAGTCCAAGGAGAATATTAGCTCCGAAGGGGAAAAAGAATTACAGAATGATATAAAAAACTTCATATCTAATGTTTCACATCTTCAACAAATGTAAAACAACAGTCTCTGAAGCCAAAATAACTATACTGTGCCATTGAAATATTTATGTCATTGTAAGAATCTGAGTCCAGAGTTTTGTCTTTTTTGGTTTTTTTTTTTAAGGAAATCTTTGCACTTCATTATAATGCTGCTGCTGAAAGAACAGGTGAGGGTTTATATTTCTTGAGTCTGATGAAGTGTGCTGTACTTTGTACCTGATAAGAATAATGTGTTTATTATTAGGTGGGTAGAAGGGAAGATTTATATCCTTAATGATGCATTTCCTTTGCTTTTATGTATCTGATGTTGCAAATGACAACTTTGTAAGCAATGCAACTTTGCTTAATTACAGCCCATTTTCTTTAAAACCAGTAAGGACATGAATTTTCAAGGGGACCTGCCTTCATGGAATACCTGAAGAGATAAAAATGAATGGCTGCATAGCTAAAAGGACGAAGAAATAGTAGGGGAAAAAATCAGAATAATGCTAGATGCCAAGTCAGCTGCTGTTTTAGCCACAGAGAGATAAATTCATCTCAATGATTTTGAAGAAGTAAGGGTTATTAATGCAATTAATGCTTTTTTTGGGGTGGGTTTGTGTGTGTGTGTGTTTTTGGTTTGGTTTGGGTTTTGTTGATGTTTGTTGGTTTTCATTTAAAAATCCAGTTTATGATTCTCATCCCTGGAAATGTTCAGGGACACGCTGGATGGGGCTCTGAGAAACCTGGTCTAGTGGAAGGTGTCCCTTTCCTCAGCAGGGGGGTTGGAACTAGGTGATCTTTAAGGTCCCTTCCAACCCAAACCATTCTATGATTCATAGATATTAGACATGGCACAATTTATTAATTTGGATTAAATATGTATTTCCTATAGGATTTGTGGGATGCTGGATACATTCAAAACATGAATGGACAATGCAGAAGCACTGAACAAACCAGCTTGTGGGTGCAGTTAACAAACCAACTGCATTAACACAGGCTTTACCACCGGTGACCTAGGAATACCCAGAATGTAATGTCTGGTGGCTGAAACACATGCTTTACTGCTCAGATGCCTAAAGTGGTTACTTAAAAGTGAGCCTAATGGTCTCTGCAGGATTTGTTCATAGTTTTGAATTGCACAGAAATCAGCCTCTGTAAGGAGCAGACAGTCCAAAGATGCAAAATCAAAATATGCAAGTAGACATAGAAGAAATTTGAGTCATGCTCAAGTAAACTTGTTTCACTGTAAATGTCGCTGTAGATGAAGCTCTTCAAGAGGGGTGCAAGAGCAGACAGGATATGGTGGATGAGCTTTGTGCAAGCAGAATACATCATTTAAAGAAACCTACTGTGCTGATTAGAAATGGTATTCATTTCAGATCAGTTGGTGAGCTGCTGGCAAGACAGAGAGGTCATGTGGGTTTCTTATGGGAGAGGAAGTGTTTTCATGTTGCACCACCCAGGTGGAACATGAATTTCATCCACAAAGCCTCAACCAGCATGTGCAAGTGTTGATTGTTTTGTTCTCGTTCCCTCTTTCTGCAGAAACAGTTGGAAGGCATTTATCTTTACACTAATCTTTGTCAAAAATAACAAAGTTCTATGGAAAACACTCTCTATCATTTTGGACATTGAAATACAGTGATGAAACTTGATAGAAAAACAGCAACTGGAACATGATTAAATTATTCCAGCTTATCATGTTAAGGGGTCTGAGACAGTGCTGGCTAGCACTTATCTGATATGTGTCAATGCAGCATTGTTTGAGGTGGTTTTTTATAAGCATGAAGATCCCCCTTCTCTCTCCTGGCAGCATCAAGCAACACAGCATTGGCAGTGTAGGGGAGATCTACACAGATTCTGAAGGTCTGCCCCTCTAGTAGAGGCACTCTGATGCTCCTGGTCAGTGAGGCTTGCAAATTTTCTGATGCAGCTTCTGTATAACCCTCCTGGTTTCAGCTGTGATTGTGTTCCTAAAATTCACTTCTCATGCTAAGTTTTCCATCCTTTGTCTCTGACCAAAGATAAATCTTTGTCTGATGTCTAAAATGCATTACAGAATTCTCAGATCTACAGTTCTTTTAATCAACATTAAAGATATATTTGGTTACTTTAATTAAAAACTGTTGTTATGTAGCACTTAGGCATTTAGCTAGAGCACTTTACTTCATCATGCTGGAGTGATTACTCAGAGCTATCATCCAGGGTGTCTAGGATAGGTATTGTATTATTCATATTATAGCTAATCACCTTCTGGTGATTCTGCTATCACTGTGATGCTAACACTTAACTCCACAAGAAGTTCCTACTAGACACTCTTCTTGTGATAACAAAATTCTCAGAGATCACTGGGGAAAACGAGGGAGTGAGGTTTTGTCTAGTCTACTATGTAGGCAGACTCTGACATTTGCTCATAAGCTGAACTAGGAATATGCAAGGTCAACATGATTCACAAACTGGGAGTGTTACTGGAGCCCCAGAACTGAGGTGATATGGGGCAAAGATGGATTAGTTGGAGAGCAGAAACCTACTAAGCTGCTGTGGTTACGAGAAATTTAATCCTCTATCACCTCGGCTGATGGGGTCATTCTGATCCCTCAAAGATCAAAGTTTCTCATTGGACACAAGTGAAGGAAAGTATGGGCAATACCAGGGAGTTGATGTCAACTCTCCAGGAACATGCTCTGACCCCAAGGGAATCATTTAAATCCTAGGGAACCCCTAGTCAGACTGACAACCCTGTCATCAGAAATGAAAAATCCATGAGAGGCACAGAGAGGAAAAGTTAATGTAATATTAAAACTAGAAATATCCATTCTGTCAAATGAAATGCCCTGCTGTTTGATCCCATTTACTGGAGTAAGGCTTGAGTTTTAAATTACATGTCAGATATAATTTTGCACTGTGGACATGAAATGTGGGACTGTCCTTTAAGGGAAGAAAAGATCAAATCAGCTCAAAGTGGCTGACTAATAGTGAGCTGTCTTGCATAGTGGTTCTAAATCTGGCAACAAGCCACAGCTTTGAACAAGGGTTTGGAAAATGGCCATGGACACCGACAGCAATGTCCAGTGCTGACTCAGGTATCTCCACCTCCCTTGGAGGCATCCTTGCTTTGAGGCAGATTCTGCCAGGTGGACCCAGAAGGCACAGCCTCTCAATACTTCCTTTAGGATCACGACAGCACATGCAGTGAGCTCATTTCAAGGAGAAGATGCAGTGTTTGTGCAGGAAAGGACTTCTGTACTTCTCATGAAAACAGAAGAATAGGAATCAAGTGACCACACCTCATTATGGGTTTTCTGATTCACATCAAGAGTCACCAGCCTGTGAGTACAATAGCACAAAACTGAGTGTCCTTTCCTTTCTTGTGGAACAACACTTCTGAATGCATATTCAAACTTGCTTTGTTGTCCTCCTCTTACAAGCCTTTTTTTCTGCCTTATTTTATTATCCAGTCTTATTGTATCTTTGCTAAGACTGCCTGTTGGAATGTGAGGGCACCATTAGCACCTGTGTTTCTATTGTACTTTCTGTCTCTCTCTGCCTGAATTTTCATGCTAGAAGAAATTTTAAGGGTGATTATCTACCTCACTGATGTGATGGGAAGATTCAATCATTCTGTTCTTTAAATTAAAAGCCTTGAACACCTAGAATAGAAGGCAGTCCCCATAGGCAATTTTTAATTAAGTTTTTTCTCATTGGTTATAATCTGTACTGATGTCTAGAGGTCTCAAGGCAGATCTGGGCTGCATTGTGCAAGGTGCCATATGAATCTGGGGAAAGGAATTAATCTCAGCTGATTTTAGCCATCCTAAAGTGAAGCACCTATGCTGTGCTTGTTGAAAGGTTCCTCTTGACAGCGTAAAAGACAACAGCAAACCAGCACATTCCATGATACATAGAATCATAGAATCAACCAGGTTGGAAGAGAGCTCCAAGATCATCGAGTCCAACCCCACCGTGGTTACTAGACCATGGCACTAAGTGCCACATCCAGTCTCATCTTGAAAACCTCCAGGGACGGTGAATCCACCACCTCCCTGGGCAGCCCATTCCAATGCCTGATTACTCTCTCCAGAAAAAATCTCATCCTAATATCTAACCTAAACCTCCCCTGGCACAGCTTGAATCTGAGCCCTCTTGTCCTACTGCTAGATGCCTGCAAGAAGGGACCAACCCCCACCTGACTCCAACCTCCTTTCAAGGAGTTGTAGAGGGTGATAAGGTCTCCCCTGAGCCTCCTCTTCTCCCGGCTGAACACCCCCAGCTCCCTCAGCCTCTCCTCATGGCACTTGTGCTCCAGTCCCTTCCCCAGCCTCGTTGCTCTTCTCTGGACCTGCTCCAGCAC
>NW_008678552.1:264842-267232 GCF_000695815.1 Acanthisitta chloris
TGAGCACACTGCTGGCTCATGCTCAGCTTTCTATCTGTCCAAACTCCCAGGTCCCTCTGGGGGTGCCTCCATACATTAACTGTAAGAATCTAAATATGAAGCTTGTTTTCGTGAGGTGAGAATCAGCCCTGGTCTGTGGGGTTTTCACCACAGAAGGAAATAGCCCTTAGCCCAACTGAATTCCAGTTTCTGCAGCAAACGATGGGGCAAGAGAAACTAGTACAACAGAATGGATAAATTATTTGCATGTTTCAAAGTAGAGAAAGAAGCAGCACTCAGACCTTCTGTTCCCTTAACCCAATGCTGAGTCACCAGCTCAACTAGAGATCTGAACAATATCTCCCTGGTTCAGTGAAAATGAAAGTTGGTTGATCCAGGGTGAGGTGAGATCCCAATTGCACTATTTGCAAAGGTTCTATGCAATTGTGTCTTACTTTTCCCGTGAAGGAAGCAGAACTTGAGGAAGCTTTACATTTCTTTGCTAAGATCTCTGATTCTCTCCCTACAGGAAGCTCTTCACACCAAAATTACATTTTGGCGTGTTGCTCTCCATGTGATTGTCCAAATGAAGCCTCTGATTTTGTCACAGTCTGATATTTTCACCAGGTACTCCATCCTCAAGAGCCTGTCCTTGACAGCTTTTTAATCAGATGAATGGTCAATTACAGAGTTGGATTGAGTGAGTTAAGCACAAAGGATTTTTTTTTTAATTTTTACACTCTATTTATAGATTTTCTGGGAACAGATGCGGATTTCCTCTAATGTATTTGTTATTTGAAATGATTCATGCATTTTGCTAGCAAATAATTCTTAGCCTGTAGATTGTTCACCAGTAATTTGTTGCGGATATTTGGAATGCATGCAGTGTTGGTTAGATACATAATTCACTTCATATTGTGACTGTGCCCTGATTGTATAATTTATGTAACAAAATACTGGGCAAATTATGAATTTTACAATTGCTCTAACAATGAGAAATTTACTCTCAGTGAATATTTGCAGATTCAGTCTCAACATTCATTTTTCATGACCGTTCATTCTGGCAAAGCTGCTTTGCTACAATATTTCTGGAAAGCAAACACCAAAAGGATCTTAAACACAGACAAAAGGGTGGGAGGAAACAAACTTTCATTCAATGGAAAATGCTTGCTGGTTTCGTCCAGGACTTCTGCCGTGTTGTTTTGCCTTGTCCTTCATCTCATTTGCTAGTCTGAAGACTGGAAGTGTCTGCTAGTGGAAATGAAAGAGAGTGAGAAAAACTGAAAGTCACTGTGAACCCATCACTGACTCAGTGATTCAGGACTCCAAGTCATGCACTGGATGGCTGAAACAGAGACTGCCCTCAGCTATCTAAGCTTGGTTTTGGGAGTTCTCCCTTCCATGCTAACTGTGCTTTCCTGTTCAGTCACCCAACATATGCATTCACATTCTTCTTTTTTAGTTCCTAATATTTACTCCCCCTGCACCCTGTAGTAGTGGCAGTTGGGCCCAGACCACTGCAGGGACTTCACAGCTGCCTTTGGGCTCCCCAAGGGTGTAGGTGGCACTTCTCTGCCTGCACAGACCCTATGCCCATGAAGGCTTCAGGGAAGAAAGGGAGAGGCATCTGGCCCCCTGCCACAGCTGAATGAACCTCTAAGCACAACGGAACAGCCAGCAAACCAGACTTGGGCCACACTGCCAAGTGTACTGCAGTGTTGACTGCTTTGGAGCAATCCCTTGAGAAACTGGAGGCTGCTCGGGATTTGTTTTCCTTTAATTCCTCCACAGTTGAACTCTATAGAGTCACTCAAGTGAAGTATAGCAAAGCTTAAAAGCCCAGAAAGTATTATTTATTTATTTTTACAAATCCTGAAATAGGTCAGTTTAGCTGTCCTGAGATTGTTCTATAATTTGGGATATTTTTTTCTGGGTTTTTTCCACTCTTTTTAGCTGGAGAGTCCTTTGGTTCTAAGCCTCAGAGTAGTCTAGGTAACATGGTGGATAAAAATCATGGCATTCACTTGAAATGCTGAGCTTTCCCACCTGCTGATGCTCTCCTGCTGACCTGTGGAAAGACAGAATGGAAAGGCCATGAGAGCTATTGTATTGATCCACCAGTAAAGTAGAGCCAAGATTTTCAATCAAACTTTGCCATTTGTCTATGTGTGCCCATGTATGCCCTTGAAAAGCACTGTCCCAGTGCTGAGCTACTAGAAAAAAAATAGCCCATATCCTCCACCTATAGTTAAACCCCAGTGTTGTTGATTCTGAACACTATTTTACAAGCCACTTGCTAGTGCTCAGGAAACCCAGTCCTGTTCTGCTACTTCCTCTGGCTCTGGATAATTTATTCCTTCTGGATTCTTCTGCTAAGAATAATGGAACCATAGAATTTAAGGGTTGGAATG
>NW_008678553.1:0-3500 GCF_000695815.1 Acanthisitta chloris
CTGAGTGCGGCAGTGGGGCCAGCTCAGCCCCTGTGTCCTCTGGTTCGCCTCCTTCCCCCCACCGGCTCTTGGGGTTCTCCGTTCCCTCCCTGTGGGTACTGGTCGCCCCCATTTCTCTCCAGCCACACTTATTCCATGTTCGTTCTCCTTCATCATGCCCAGGTCTGCCCGTTCCCCTCTGCCCGTGTCCAGCCCCCATCACTCGGTGCTGGAGGCACCCAAATGCTCATGCTGGTCACTTTCCCCTTCTCGCCAGGGGCCAAGAGCTTTGCATCTCCAGTCTGAGATTTTTTCCGTGCTACCTTGAGCAGACAATCCTGGCTAATGATCAGTACCCAGGGACAGAAGCTCTGGAGACATTTGTTGTGCACCTCAGTTCTCCCATGGAGCCCCTCATGTGCTGCTAGGGACAAAGTCCTTCCAAGCTACAGGTGCCCAGTGAAACAGTCCAAGATGGTTTGCTATATGTGATGTGCCTAAGACAGTCCATTGTGTCCCCTTAACCTTTTCTTCTTCAGCTGGTAGTCCTACATGCAGCCTGTACCCATGAGCCTTCCATGCCACCTCAGCTGCCCTGCTCCTTTCCACAGTCATCCACTGAGCTTGCAGGCTTTGGAAGTGCAAAATGAATTTTCCATGCCTGTTCCCTCTCTTTCATTGCCTCTGCTCGGCCTCATTCATGCACTCTATGGGCCAACATGCCCCTGATTTTGTGAGACACCCTCCACTCCTACATGCATTTTAACCTCACTCACATTCACTGGCCTAAGAACAGCACCAGCTCCACAATCCAACTTTGTATCTGTCCACAGAAACATCTGTCTCTTCTGTTGACAGCTGCCTTTTTGTCTACTTTTTCTTCTGCATCTGTACAGAGCTAGTCATATCTCTAAGACCTCATTCAAGCACTGTGTCCTTGGGACATGGTTTGCCTAACCCTAACCCAACCCAAACCAGCAGGAGCAAGGGAGGCTTGTGGCTCCCTCCGTCAGGCGTGTGTGAGCGGTCACAGGTCTTGCCTTGAGCCCTGACCAAGTGATGCTTTCTCTTTTTCCAGGAGGGAGCTCATCCCTACCAGGAACAAGCTTACAGTGACTTGTAACTCTGTGGCATCCTCTGCTGCACTTGTCTGCTTGTACTTAGTTCATTGTTCAGTTCACTTCCCAAAACCATGATTGGCTGAGCAGAAAAGAGGAAGCAACTCCCACTCAAACTGTTCCCACTCCTCTGCCTGCTCAGCCCAGCCCACCACGGTGATGTACTAAAAGCAACTCTCTCCTGGCGATGTCTCCTGCAGCCTGCCTAAAACTCTTGTGTCTCAGTAAATGTCAGTCCACCCACCCCTCGAGAGAATTTTAAGCCTTTCAAGCAATTCATAACAGCCATCACAAAATAGCTTGAAAGTTTTAGGCTGAAGCAGAAATAACATCCTAACATTTTTAGGAAAACAACTATTTAATTACCTTGAATCCTTTTGAATTGTCTGGCAACATAACGGTCTGCAAAATATCTCCTTCAGCCATTGCTCAGCCTCTGTAAGGAACTCGTATTCAATTTTGATAAAGAAACAGGAAACAGAACATTTATTAAATAAATAAAAGCTTGGGCCTGGAGCATGCCCTAAACAGACAGTCTCTACAGCCAGCAACAACCTTTACTTGCCTAAAGTCAGTTCAGGAGTGGAATATTTTCAGCTTCTGGAATAGTTTTCAATGCTGTTTTAAGTGTTTTTCAGCAACACAGAACTTTTCTTCTTAAAGCCAAAAAGAAAGTTTATATGCAACCTGACCCAATGTGTGTGACTCAACAGCTACAACAAACTCGAATTAACTTTCACTGGCAACACATTTGCCCTACCATAACCCCAAGCAACCCCTGTCCATTTCTGAGCAGAAGAAATATTTGTTGTTTTGCTGACCCAAACGCTCCCAACGAGGAGGGGGAGGGCAGAGGTGTTTGTAAGCAGCTGCCTGAACCCCAAACACGGCTTACCAGCTAGGGCTGCCTTAGGTAAGAAGGTGTCCTTCTGTAAGTCTGTTCTTCCATGAATATACCAAAATGCTTCTGAGGGACTGGAAAGTGTTAAAGACATAAACCCTTAGTGCTCTGTACCTGAAAGGTTTCAGCTGTGCTGCAGGAGGGTGCAGGAACACATCAAATACCCTCCAGCCCTCAGCCCACCATGACAACTCCCCTGGCCTGAAAACCCAGTGAGGAGCTGTCACAAGTGTTTAAAGCTGTTCAGTTTTGGGCCCCTTGCTTTAAAAGGACATTGAGGTGCTGGAGTGAGCCCAGCGAAAAGCAATGAAGCCCATAAAGGGTCTAGAGCACATTGTATGAGGGAATTGGGTTTGTTCAGTCTCGAGAAGAGGTGGCTCAGGGGTGACCTCGTGGCTCTCTACAGTTCCCTGGCAGGGGTTGGGGGGAGGTGGGGGATGTCTCTCCTGCCGTGGCTGCAGGGGGAGGACTAGAGGGAATGGTCATAAACTGAGAGGAGAGTCAGAGGAGATGTTAGGAGAATTGTTTTCCCTGTCAGAGTGTTCAGGCACTGGAATAGGGAATTGCCCATGGAGGTGGTGGAGTCCCCATCCCTGGCAGCGATGAAGAGGTGTCTGGGTGTGGCACTGGGGGATCTGCTTTAGGGTTTAGTTACAGCAGTGACAGGTTAACAGTTGCACTTGATGCTCTGAAAGGTCTCTTCAACCTCCATGATTCTATGAAAAGCCATTTACGCTTTAAAAGCCGTTTATTACTGACAGCCTGGGACACAGGTTTCTCCTCTCCCTCGGCTGACGCTCATGTCTCATTGCAGATGATCGAAACACTCATCAGCACGGACGCGCAGCAGCTGCCGCGGCAGCTCTCGGCACTGCTGGAGCAGGAGCTGAGGTGTCAGCCCGAGGCCTCCGGGCTGAGGCTGTGTGCTGGTTTGAGCTGGAGTGGAGTTAACTTTCTTCATAGAGGCTAGTATGGGGCTATGCTTAGGGTTTGTGCAGAACACAGAGTTGATAATGCAGAGATGTTTTTGTTGTTGCTGAGCAGAGTTTACACAGAGTCAAGGCCTTTACTGCGATCCATACTGCCACATGGCAAGGAAGTTGGGGGTGCATGGGAGATTGGGAGGAGACACAGCTGGGACAGGTGACCCAAACTGACCAAAGAGATATTCCATACCATAGGACATCATGCTCAGTATATAAGGTGGGAGGAAGAAGGAGGAAGGGGGGATGTTTGGAGTGATGTGTTTGTCTTCCCAAGGAACCGTTACACGTAATGGTCCCTGCTCTCCTGGAGATGGCTAAACACCTCCTGTCTGTGGGAAGCAGTGAATTAATTCCTTGTTTTGCTTTGCTTGTGTGTGCAGCTTTTGCTTTCTCTATTAAACTGTATCTCAACCCATGAGTTTTTGTAGCTTTTACCCTTCTAATTCTCTCCCCCATCCCGTTGGTGGGGGAGTGAGTGAGAGGCTGCTGGTTCTTGGCTGCTGCTGGGGTTAAACC
>NW_008678553.1:3627-13526 GCF_000695815.1 Acanthisitta chloris
GTCGAGGCTGCGCAGGACAATGGGCTGCGGATGACTGTGAGGCTGAGAGACTTCGCAGTGAAAGATCTCCTCAGCTTAACTCAGTTCTTTGGCTTTCATACAGAGATGTTTTCGCTGGCTGTGAGTTTCTTAGACAGGTTCATGTCAAAAATGAAGGTAAAGCTTTCTAAAGTATAAGCTGTCGGTCATTAACTCCTGCTTGTTGCAGCCTAGTTTTGTTCAAAGTTAGAAGATCTTGGGTTTGGGTTAAGATAAAGGTTAAGCTCCTTCCAGGGATTCTGATTGCACAAGAGCTAAAAAATGGTGTTAGTGTTGTTAAGCAAGCTGTTTCCTCTGGAGATGAGAAGCAATAGTGCATCAGTTTCAACTGAGGATGCCCACAGGCTGCGAGATGCAGGACATGTTCACGGGTTAGGCCAGGTCAGATTGTCTTTCCTATTGCATGCTTACACCAACATCTTACACTACTTATTCACCTGCCTTTTCAACTTATCCATAAGCCTTGTGTGTATATCCAGATGCTGTTCCACACTTAGAATCTGGTGAAACACTAGTGATCTCTCCATTCTCCCATGCAGATGTGACTTGCTGACCTGGGTTGTTTTCATTGTCTAACAAGACAGGATTACCAATGTACAATTTGGACAAGGACTTGTTTTCCTTGTGTGATAAAACCAAAGTGAGAAAGCTAGGGGCAGTGGATAGGAAAATGATGATTTGGAAGACTTCTGAATACAAAATAGGCTGTGAAAATGGGGACTGCAATATCTGTGGAATAAAATACGTCAATTTAGATATAAATATATGTGCCTATCTATGTGTGTGTATATAATTAAAAAAGGTGTTAAAAGCCCCCATATTTTTTTAGTATCAGCCAATATGTCCAACATTTTGAGTCCTAAAAGCTTCTAATGAGGCTATTATAGACCCTCATCAAGAAACCAGTTCTACCTCAATCAAAATACATTTTTCTGCTGTCCTGCTTCTTAGATGAACAAGGCAGAACTTGTAGTGTGTAACTGTGTTCTCCTTCAGATAAATAAAGATAAGACTGTAAGACAGAAGACTTACTTCTCAGTCTCAAAAAAAACCAGAACAACCCCTCTGCCCCCATAGGTTTTTCCTAAAATATTGACATTTTGGTACTTGGATGTTGCAATGGCTAATCAAAGTCCTTCCTGTCTGAAAGTAACAATTTCCTTTTCTTTAGGTACAGCCCAAACACTTGGGCTATGTTGGACTCAGCTGCTTCTACTTGGCTGTGAAGGCATCAGAAGAAGAGAGAAATGTGCCCTTAGCCACTGACTTAATTCGAATCAGCCAGTACAGGTTCACTGTGTCTGATGAGAATGGAGACAATCATATTGGAGAAGCTCTGCTGGAAAGTCAGAGCTACAACAGCCTTCCAGTTTCTACAGCTCTATCATTCATTCATCCATGAGAATTTAAGCTGTGAAAGGTGAAATAGTTAACATTAATTTTGCTCTAACTGCATAGGATCAGAAAAATCAGCAGAAAAATCAGCAGGGAAATTGCTCAAGTAATTGGCCATTCTACACTTTAAAAACCCACAAACTCACTCCCTTGTTTTGAAATATCACAAATGTGAATATCTGTGGTTTAATATTTTAATTTTCAATATTACTGCATAAATTGATCCAAAGAGCATTTGCTCTCTGAGCTGAAAACTAGCCTTGCTCAATACTGATGGTGTAATGAATCTCTGCTTATGCTGCACTGAAGTATTGCCTCATTGCAGAGATTTCAAAACCTGGCTTAGAAAAGATTCCTTTTGCTAGTAAGCACTAAAATTCCATGTTATTAGGCCTGTTTGGACCATGCAGCTCTCCCCAGCATAACACAGGTTTTATTTTTGGCATTAGGAGTGCCAAAACCGAACACCTGTTTGACTATAACCCTGGAGCTTCTGGGATAAACGAGGCCTTTGTGTAGATAATGAACATTCTCACTGCTGCTCCAGGTTCCTAGGGTGATGCTGCCTTGATCAAGCTTGTGTTCTTCTCGATTCACTCAGTTTTTTTTATTATAGGAGAAAATATCTTAATTTTGAGAGACTTGAGACCCAGCTTAAGGCCTGTCACTGCAGAATCATGTTCTCTAAAGCCAAGGTAAACATCTTGAGTGCTCAGAGACAATGACACTACTGAAACTGAACAAAGCAGTGGTTACAAACTTTTTCTCTCTCCAGCCTTCTGTCTTGGCACTGTCTATTATGGCACTAGAGATAGAAGAACAAAAACTGCTGGAATTGACAGAGGCTTTGGAATTTCTGCAGTTGCATTCCAAGGTATGTATATAAAGTTTCAGGGGAGACAGAAAAAAAATGCATGCAAAGGTCTACGTGGTGGGGAAGGGGAAGGTCCATTGGCATACTGGTTTCTTCTGTGGCTTTGTTGTGGTGTTTTGTTGTGTTTTTCCCTTTTGGCCTGGGGTGTTTGGCTGCCTGTCTTAGCTGAAGAAGCTGAAAGTACATGTCTGACATAAAGATTTAACTAGTTATTAATGTATGATATTCTGTCTTGCTATTTAGATAAACAACACAGATTTGACCTTATGGAAGGAACTGGTGTTCAAGTGCCTTACAGAATATTCTTCTAGCAAATGTTCCAAACCAAATGTCCAGAAGTTGAAGTGGATTGTGTCTGGATGTACAGCACAGCAGCTGAAGCACAGCTACTACAGGATAACACACCTTCCTACCATTCCAGAGACCAGCTCCTAAGAGGTAAATCAGCTCCTGATAATGTAGCAGTAATTAGCTGCTAACTACCCCCAGGTTTCTTATTCCATATAGGTTACCTGGTGGAGACATGTAAGATAAATGTAGTAGGCCTGTCTTACAGCTGCTCTGTTCTCATGTTTGTGTTTGACCCAGTGCTGTACCTAAAGAAGTGACAACTTAATATATGAATGCTGGAGAAAGAACTGATTCTCTGGTGTGCTGTGGGAGCAGAAGTGTTCTACAGACATGGGGACCTCATTCAGACTAAAATGTGGAGCAGAGCTGGTAAAAAGGCAGAGAAAAAATTTGACTTGCTCCTATCATTAAACAAAATCAGCCTGTTAGAATGAGTTTCTTGTAGTTGTTCACCTAAACCACTTACAAGGAAGACAGTTATATACAGTTTGTGTAACCATTTAATAAAGTCTAAAATCTGTATTCGGTTCTTACTGTTGTTTTACTCTGTGGAAACTGTGAACTACTAGCTAGACTTTAATTCCAGAGGCCACACATGTCCTGTAACAGCTGTCCTGCTGTTGTCTTGCTGTATGAAAACCTTCTGCTTTGTTTGGCTCTTGAAACAAGCCCTTCAGTTGACTGGTTTGTTTGGGTTTTTTACAGGACTACAGTAAAAGAGGAGAGAACCATCCTGTGCCCTTGTCAACAGACACATGGAGATGTGAGAAACCAAGTCTGAAAGATGATCTTAATCACGAAGAACTCAACTTGGGGAAAGAATATATAGCAGTTCAAACTAAACATCCTTCTAGCAAATAGTTTCTTTTGATGATGATGACAACAGTATGCAGTGTCAGTTTTGGGGCTGAGTTGGTAGACTGTTTACTGCTCAGTGAAATACCACACTGCTCATACAAGGAATTTTAACACCTTGTAGTTTGTAGAGCAGCTTGTGTAGTCTAACCTTGGTTTACTGTAACTGCAGGTGCTGAATGATATATTTAATTTAAAAAAAAAACCAGGTTCATTTTCCAAGGATTACAGGACACTAGGAGAACAGGCTGTGCAGTAGCAGAGTGCTGCAGTGTGTCAGTCAAGCTAAAGGCTAATCCCACTCAATACTGGTGACAAGAGGAGGTGCCTGTCAGCTCACCTGAGGTGCTGTTTGGGCAGTGCCATGTGCCCACGTGTTCCTATCAGGGAGAGCACTGCCCTTCTGCCACAGACACAATAAAAATCAGCCTGTGTGGTACTGAATGTATAGCTAGAGCAGGAGAAAAGAGAAACTCTATTGTGTTCCCTTGTAAGAGGCCGTTACTAACACAGCATCAGGAATTTGAGTATTTTGCAAGAGCTGCAGTTTACTGAGATGATGAATTATGTCATGGAGTGTAAAATCTCTGAGATACCTAATGAAGGCTGAGGGAAAGCACTGGGTCATGTGCCCTGAGGCAAAGTTTGGCTGTACTGGAGGTAAATGCTGGTGCTGGACAGGTGCATTGTTACAGGCACAGTAGGAGCAGAGCTAAGCCCCATCTTGGCCTGTGTGTAGGAGCAATCTAGCTCAGAAACACTGAAGATTGCTTCAACTGTGATCTCTTTAATGGGAAGCTTCTAAAATACAACTGTCTTTTCTGAAGACCAGCTCAGTACTTGAGGCATATCATGCTCCTGGTGCTAACAAGGAAGTGAGTAAGAATGTGTTATTGTATGGTGGATGACTAGAGGTGCTGGGGAATGTTGCTCATGTCCCCTTGAATTCTGCATCACCATGGGACAGACGTTGTCAGCAATAATCTGTTAGAACTGGGATTGCCATGTGGAGTGATGTAGTGGGGAAGGAGGGATCAGCATGCTGTGAGGACAGCAAGGGCTTAGGTGTTTGCCATCCACCCCTCTCCATGCTATGGCAACAGCTGAGGGGAAACCATTCTTTGTGTATCTCAAACTAGTTAAACCTTTCACACAAGACTTCAAACCAAAGCTCTTTACTGGACAAATCAAGTCTTCCCACGAGCTCACAGGAACTGGCTATTGCACCTGCCAGTACTGCCTGTGCTGTGGATACAAGTGTGCTCAGCCTCCTGGCAGAGATGGGCAGGATGCCATGTGCAATTCAGATTGTCATGTGTCAGTACCAAGATATGTACCTTTCAATTAAACATTGAAATGTGCTTAACTGAATAACTTTTTTCTTGTTTATTATAAAACATCTTAGTAGGAAACCTATAAAGTGACTTATACCTGAACAGTACCTGGAGGAAAACTTCCAGGCAGGAGGTAAGACATAATGTTTTTTTTCAGTTTTGTTTTTTTTTTTTTTTTGAGAGCTTGAGACTGCATGGGAAAGGTTAGACAACCACAGGAGAAACTCAAGGTGCTTGATTAAAATTATTTCAACTTGGCCCACAATTACTCTAAACCTTTTGAGATGTTGAAGTGTCAAGAGTGAAAAGAACTGACTTAAGTAGCTTAGACTGTTCAAATTTGACTTCAGCTCTTCCATTATTTAACTAATAGCACACATCATTCCAAGTGGTTGGAATGCTCCTCAGCTGCATCTGTAACAATGAGTAGAAAATTCCTGATTGGCACATGCAAAAGATGATATAAAACAATAGCTGAGCTTAAAAGGTAGAGATAAAATGTAAAACTGTGTAAACAAAAATGGTCAGCCTTTTAGACATACTGTCAACAGTTTTCACTCTCAATGTTGGTAATGAATAGATACCATTTCCTACCTCAAGACTCTCCTATTCCTTTGAAAAGTCTTTATATTCTCTTTCAAAATCCTGAATATTTATTCTGGATGGATATCTTACATGAACACGTACAACTAGGTATATTCAGATTTTCAGATGATCTTTCAGTTTTCTTGTATTGCTGACGTGGTAGCAAGGATTAATCATTTGTGCTATATCTGACAGCACAGTGGGTTGCCTCAAAGAAGATTTTACAGCCGTGGATTTAAATAACATTTTGAGATCATGTTTGAGCTTTCAGCAGGCTGCTACAGAGGGAAAGTGTCATTGTCGCCATCCTCATATCCTGTTCCTGTTAAGAGAAGATACTAAATATTTTACAACATCAGTTCTTCAGTGGTCAACCACAGAAGGGGTAAGGCTGGAAGGCACCATGGGTGGAGTCACTGGTCCCACTGCCCTGCTCCTGCAGGGTCTTCCCTTGGGCACATTGCACAGAATTGTGTCCAGACGGTTCTGGAATATCTGCAGGGAGGGAGACTCCACACCCTCTCTGCGCAATCTGTTCCAGTGCCAGTCACCTGCACAGTAAAGTTCTTTCTCATGTTCAGATGGAACTTTGTGTTTTATCAGTTCCTGCCTGTTGTGTCTTGTCCTATTGCTGGAGCAGAGCCTGATCCATCCTCTGATACCTCCCTGCAGATACCTAAATATATTGATGAGGTCCTCTCTGTGTCTCTTCCCAAGGCTGAACAGGCTCGACTCCCTCAGCCTTTCTTCAGACGTGAAGTACTCCAGTCCTCTCAGCATCTTCATAGCCTCCACTGCACCTGCTCCAGGAGCTCCATGTCCCTCTTGTCCTGAGGAGCCCAGAACTGGACACAGCATTCCAGATGTGCCTCACCAGTGCTAAGCAGAGGGGCAGGATCAGCTCCCTGACCTGGCAATGCTCTTCCTAGTGCATCCCAGGGTCCCACTGGCCCCCAGGGCACACTGCTGGCTCATGGACAGCTGCCCGTCCCCCAGGACCTTCTCCACAGAGCTGCTCTCCAGCAGGTCAGCCCCAGCCTGTACTGGTGCATGGGGTTATTCCTCCTCAGGTGTAGATAAGCAAGGTCTCCTTGCATAAAGACAAGTGGTAGATTTATAACTGACTCGTTTACTGTGGTGTTTCTAAAAAAAAAACAACACCCAAACCAAACATTCTGCTTAAAGATGTTACTTTTTTATGTGCACCTTTCTCTGTAATTTGTCCTTTACTATTATAAAGTTATTGCAGCTTATCAATCAGCTGGTAACATTTTGTCTTAATTCTACTGGAAGAGATCTTCTTTCTCTTCACTGAAGTAAGTACTGTCGACAACAATCCATTGAAAAGAGCACTGAAGCCTTCACCAGTTACATGATTCCAGTCCTTGACTGTAATGTGTAATTCCTCTAGAGGAACACAGATGAAAGATTTACTTTTCAAGACTAGAAAAGTCTGGTCCTCCTTTGCTGTAGTTTCCAGAAATTTCTGCCCCACTGAAGTCAAATCCAGGGTTCTGAGGGAGACAAAAGAAAACAATGGTTTAATTAATAGATTATTTGTAATGGAAATGCTTAAAACCCCAACCAGCAAACAAAAAGCCTATGACCTGTTCAGAGTACCGTGATAAAGCCTCAGAGGCATTTTATATATATATATGTTGAACTACAGTCTATGTTTCCATGGCACTGGGCAGCAGGATGACATTGCTCAGCCCTCCTGGCCATAACCTCTGTGTGCAAACACAGGGTGTAAGGAGTAACTGTGATCCTTTAACTTGCCTCTCTTTGGAATCGCTCCAGTGTAAGTTTCCTCTGCATCTGGTCCTGTACCCAAGGATCAGCAGCATATTCATTTTCTAACAGAGATGTCCAACAATTTCCAGCGTCTCTATTTGTCTTCATGAGCACAATCCGTATCAGCTGCCTGTCTTCTGTGGAATGAAAGCAGAGAACCACCTTTAACTCAGTCCTGTGTGCCAGTCTTGTTGTGTTGGTGAACTCACCATTAACAAGCACAGGATGTGTGAAGTACTTGAAATTCCTGATGGCAGTGCCAACAGTTATTGATAAACAAATCAACATTAACAAGAATCAAAAAGGTTGAAGCAAAGAGCCTGTCCTGTCATCTCTGCCCTTTCTGCCCTGTAAAAGGCTTTAAAGGATCCAAACACAGTTCATAAGTACTTCTATTGCAAACATGTTGTACATTACACATTGTAATTAATTTCTTGGACAGGTTCACAACAGAGAACAGATTTGATCTATTAACATATACACATCTGCTGAGGCAATAATGGAGGATCTGAGGTCAGGCTTTCCAGAGAGCTGTTACCAACAAAAGCTAAGATTTAGAGACATGTGAAGGGATAATTTTGTATGTAAACATTGTGCATGCCCACAGATAATATACTGGAAGCACAGAGTTCACAGGTAGTTTGTTTAGTTCTCCTTAAGTGAATAAACACAGCATTATCAGTGTATTTTGCAGACTACTCACCTACTGAAAAGGGCTTCACCATGTTTGTTAACACTTCTAGTTTTCATGCTTAAGTTACTAAATTATTAATCAATACTTAGAATAAACACTGAATGGAAAACAAAATCCATCATAGGCAAACAGTGAGGGGCACAGTCCACAAGTATGATTGCCAAACCCCAAAATATTCCAAATGCCTTGCAGTATTTATGATATGGTAATCAGATATGCTTTTTTCCCCCTCATGATCTGTAGGTACCTTAGTGTGATTTTTATATTTCTTTCTGATTCTCTTGGACTGTAGGTTTTGTCACCCATTCCCAAATTATAAGAAGCAGGAGAAGAAAAAAACCAAGAAAAACAGTTATGGAAAGGCACAGACTGTCCACCTTTAAATGAGAGTTTCCAAAAAACATCTCACTCTATGGAACAGAGAACCCACTCACTGCTCCCTTCCAGAATATGGCATTTCCACATAACCCTAGTCTCCAGGGCTTTTGGAGGACCTCAGTCCAGCAATATTGATTGCCTCTGTTGCAAAGCTGTGTATGGGGAAGAAAGTAATCTTCCCATTAAAAAGGGAGGGGAAATTCTGCAGCATATGCTGAGGAGTTCTACTGCCTTTGTAGTGTCAGCTCAGATGGAGGTTATTACCTAACGTCCACGTTCCTTCATCAGTCACTGTGGAGTCAAAGAGCTTACCCTGCAAAAGACAGAGACAATGTTACGAAACAGGGAAACATGTTCAGCATCCAGTAGAATCCCCAAAGCCCTTGCAGCATCCCCAGATCCCTCCCAGCACCTCAAAAACCTCTGCAGTGTCTCAAAGCCCATCCTGGTACCTGCCAAAACAGCCCCACACCCTGAAACCAGTTCCCAACTTACTACTGTTTGTTTTGTCTTGAGAATGAACAGGGTGATGTGGCCCTATGAGTATAGACTTGCACATAAAGTATCAAAGAATTACTGTTTGTTACACAATTTTCTTCTTTTAAGGAAGGATTTAATAGGCATCAGTGTTTCAGTATCTGGATTCATGGAAAGGGCTCATATTTCTCAGTAGGTAATGCCAGTTTTAACAGTCTTGACATGGAAATACCAGTGTTTGTTGCAAGGGTGTGTGTTAACACAGCTTTGGTGCAGGTACATACAGTGTGAACTGTTCATTACCAGTGTGAAAGTAAATCTGCCTTTGGTCTTGTTTTTTGGCTTTCTGCAGCAATTGAAGCTGTGCACTGCAACGTTGCCCACATCTCGACCAAGGAGGGAAAATGTGTGTGAATTTCTTATCTTTGTTTTTCATAGTGTCCTGGGTTGCAGTGTGTGGGGTATCCATGGTATGTATTCTATTATCATCTCCACAAGCTGTTAAAGCAGGTGGGGCAGTGATCGTTATCACCTTGTCCCTCCCTCAGGGCAATCCTGATGGCTCCCTCAGGGGCTGTCTCTGATTAACGAGCTGTCAAGGACCCATGCATGACACATCCTCCCAGTGATCTGTATCGCCTTGTCCCATGGTGAGGTGACTCACCCCAGGGATGGGAGCCAAACATGCTCACAGGGATATAAGCTGAGGTTTGGACCAGCACAGGTTAGCCCTTTGCCTGCTGGATCCCCAGAGCACAAGAGCTGCTGCTGGACCTTCAGGAGAGAACCGGATCTGCGGGATCACTGCTCCAGCAAAGCCATCACTCCAGGAGGACTGCAGCCACCATTTAATCGGACTACTACTACACCCTGACTGACAGGCTGTCAGGTTACTTTCTGACTCTGTCAGGTTACTTTTTTTTTGTACTGTTGCATTTGTGTTGTTTTGTTGTGTTGTTCATATTAAATTGTACTTCTGATTCAGAGTCTCTCACCGGTTTGCTTTTCAAACCAGCACACATAGGATGGTTTGGGTTGGAAGGACCTTAATGCTCATCTCGTTCCAGCCCTTGCCAGGGGCAGGGACACCCTCAATTAGATCAGGTGGCTCCAAGCCCTGTCC
>NW_008678554.1:0-17968 GCF_000695815.1 Acanthisitta chloris
TCCTTGCTTACTCTAGGTGTTTTCAGGGGAAGTTTGGAGTGTGCGAGAGCATCTTTGTGCGTGTTCGCTGTAGGTGCGGGGAAATGAAGAGCTTTTGGCGTGTCCTGCATGCTTTTGTTCTGTAAGCCTGCGAGGAAGGTGTACTTGTGTTGGAGACTTCCCTGGCATCCTTGAAATGCGCCGGGATATTTCCAACTGAGAACCTATGCAGGATATTTCCAACTGAGAACCTATCCAGGATATTTCCAACTGAGAACCTATCCAGGCTCTCTATTGTCAGGAAGCTCACCGTAATGGTTTAGATGGCAATAGTAATTTATTTGTAGAATCACTTCCAATATGATTTCCCGATCTATTTTTAAAATTTTTCACAGATGTGATAAATAATAATGATGTAGTAATCTGTTGGGAAGTGCTTGTAAAAAGTTGTTAAAACTCAGGCAGATATGACAGGAATGTCTCTACAGCCACTCACTCTGCTTTAAATAGTCCTTTTCATGCTGCTCTAACCACACTGCTATGGTTGTGAGTCCTCGTTCTGCCTGTGAAGAAACAAATCAAAATAAGTGATAATCTTGTCCTTACGAGGAAATACTGTGTGATCATGGTGCTTCTTGAATTAGGCAGTGATTGTTTTGATGCTCTGACAATAGGAGTTCATAATTGAAACAATGAAGAACATCGTGTGGCTCTGTTTTACATGACAACAAGGTCTGGCTCTTCCAGAGACTAAGATCCTTGGTCTTGCTAGAAAATGAAATCGCTCATGTATGTGGAAAACTTAAAATAACTTGGAAATCATAATTATGTTCCCTGTATGTCTTTCATGTTCCCACTGAGTTTCCCTGTTTTAGTATTTCTTAAAGAAGATAAAGGGAATTTGTGTTCAAGTGATAATTTTCTTATTTTCATCCCCATGAGAGATTACTGGGAATGATATACAATGAACTGTATTTGATACATTCTCTTAAGGAAACTGGTAAAAATTTAATTTGCAAATACAACCCACTGGGAAGCTGCTGTCCCTTTTTTTTAGGGAAATGTCACCCCCTTACCATGAGTTGTCAAAAGAGGGGAGTAAGACAGTTAGAATAACTGCTGAATAAATGAAAGATGTGTGTCACATTCCTGTGTGCCTGTGGTCACAGGAAAAGTGCCCTTTAATTGTGTGTGGAATCTCATAGCAGAGATTTCATAAATGGAGCAGGCTAATCAACAGATAAATGACCAAAGAAAGTACTTTCTTCTTTGCTTTTTAGGACTGACTGAAATTAAACATCCACTTTTTCTGGTTTCATCTTCAAAACACCTAAAGCTCACTTTGGACCTTAGGCAAACGGAGTGATTTTTGGCCATTGAGCTGGTAGGGTAGTAGATATTACTTGACAGACGTGTTATCCCCATACCATTTTATTATCAGACAGTATCAACAGTGTTACATTCTGGTGATGTTTAACTCCAAAGCTGGTTTGAAGCTAGATCAATATTGAGCCACATCTTCCCTGTGTGGCTCCAATAAAGATCTTAGAATGAGACTGGTTGGTAGTAGGACAGCCTGTACTTTTCTGTTGCTGTACTAGTAACTTTGGTTATTCTATAACAACATTGCTCATTACTATAATGCTAATGCTGTGTAATTATTTCAGCCTGTCGTTAACTATGATTAATGCTTTTCTGGATGCTTTGTTTTTTTAGAAAAGGGGAAGAAGAGGCTAAAGAACATTACTGAAACCGAATCTGTCATCTGTATTTGTTTTAAGTTGCACCCTAGTGATTTGAGTAGGATGGTAAACATGAATGTGGATTGTGGATCTGGGCCATGAATTCTCAACATTTTTAACTAACCTAGATTATTTTTTTTCTTAACTGCCATATTGCAGTAGCTCTCATCTATGCTGTCCCACTAGCCTCTTAGAAATTTGGTAAAAAAGCATGTCTTCACCTGTTAATTTTCATTGCACTCAGCAAACTTCTGCTGTCTAGTGTTGCACCGGGCTGAACCTGTCAGTCTTCATTGTCCTGTCAGTGTGTTTGTTTCACCAATGACGTCAGATGAACTTTGGAAATGACACTCATGGGTTGCTGGTGTCAAAAAGCCAGGAGTGAACATAAAATCCTGGCACAATTAAGATTACTTATAGTGTTGACTTGTCAAAGCTACAGATGCTGCAGATTAAACAAAAATCTGATAGTCTTGAAAGATCACTGGAAAGATACCTGGTTCTCCTTCTGCTCAGGTGTTCTTTTAGAAGTTACTCACACGAAGTTACAATGTCAGTGGCATAAAGGTAGGGTGGAAGGCATGTCTGTCCCTGTTTTTTCTCACTTGTTCTTACTGTCAGTAAGCAGTTGAAGGAAATTGAATCACAGCTGTTTCCCTGTCAGGGTAGTTCTCATTCTCCTCCAATTTTCTCTCTGCGTTACCCAATTTGTTTCTGGAAATTACTTCTTCATCCTCAGTTGCACATTATCCTGCCACTGTTTGGCACCGAGTCGAGGCTCTTCCTGTTACGATTTCATTTCCATTTTAAGGCATGACTACAGCAGTGTTTGCTGTTGGAGGAGGGCTTGCTGTGATTTCCATGTGAGCCTGCTCATTCATTTGGTCAAGCAAACTCACCAACAAATGGTACAGTGTGTTGTTTCAGGAAGCACTGTGTAGCAGGAACAGTATACATGCAGTGTTTGTAACTGCTTCTGGAGAGGAAAATGCAGTGCCTGTTGTTTTTTTCTTCCAGTCTCTATAGCGTTTCTGAAATTTAACAGACCGGTCTGTAGTTCTGTCCTTAGGTAGAATGGATCATCTGGGCCTAGGAGGAGCAGGAGTGGATGGCTACTTTATATGTTTGCTGCTCTTTCCCCAGGGATACTGAGGAAGTCCTATTGTTAGAAACAATAGTGAGAGAACAGTATAAGTTTGTCCTATCAAGGAACTGGGTGGTACTTTGCCACTGCTGCACAAGCCTTGCTGGGCATAACTTCAGTGCTAGAATCCTTAGCTGATTGCCAGTTGGGGTGGGGAAAGTGATTTGGGGTAATAGATAAGGCATTGTGAAAAGGGCAAGAAAAACAGTTTAAATGGTAACGACCCCTTGATTGTACAGTGGTTTTAGTCTCAGCAAATTACTATTGCTACATTGTATTCCCAACCTCCTTGTAATGATTTGACTGCCATCTGTAATGGGCTTCTGTGATTTCCTTCATACTAGCCCCATAACACATCATTGCTGTGATGTGACTGGCAGTCATGATTCACTAACTGCTAGACAGGTACAGGTATAATTACTTATTTACAATCACTGCACTGTGAATCTCTGTTGGTTATAATTAGCTCCATGCTGATTAATAGGCAAGCTATGTGTCAACTTCAGAGATCCAGACACAACTTCGTTTCTCTGGACTTTGAGTTGCCAGTCGTTATCCATTTGTATTTATTTGAGGTATTTTTCATATTTTCTCCTAGTAACCATTAATTCCTTTTTGTCCATTTTCCTCCAATTGAAATCACTGTAAGAGAAAGTTGGCCTCATTTATCACTTCCTGCACAGCACAAATTCAGTTCTGTTTCCTATTTATGGCTCTGGACTTTGCCTACATGGAGGAATGCCAGTCTCTGTTTCCCTTTTTGTTGTAAACAGGCACGTTTTAAGTGGAAAGAGCCTTACTAAGCTAATGGAAAGAAAGGGCAGGGGAAATGGAAGTTAAATAGGTGAGAAAAGTTGATATTAATTACCTTATCTATCTGGTTCCAAAGATGAAGAGTTTATTATTGATATATCTTGATAACTAACTTGTAAGTGGGAAAGCACCACCAGCTCCTGTGGTATATGGGGAGAGTCTAGTGTTCTTGGAACAAACACAGCAGTCAATCAGTGTCAAAAGCCAACGTGCAAAGATTCATAATTTTCAAATGCATTTCTTTGTTTCAGAATTCTTTAGCAAATATGAATGCATAACCTGCTTTTATACTAAGTTTTGACAGTTTTATGCAAGTTTGTGGCTTCTTGTTGTAGATTTGCTAGCATATGAATGAATGATGAATTAACAGTGAGGAGCCCACTGCACAAAAAGTTGTCTCCTCAGATGTGTCCAAAGAGTAGTTTGTATTTTACCTTGATCTTCTTATAGACTTTTTTTCCCCTTCTTCTTTATAATGCAGACACATCTTATATTTTTTGAAGAACTTTATCTGTATCTCAGGAAACTACTCCTTATTGGAGAAGGGAATCTTTGTCTTGAAGACCTGATGGATCAAACTGAGAGGAAGATGGAAGGCAGTACATAACATTTTAAAAATATAGATGACACATACCTGTAGTCTAAATGCTGCTGATTTGTCCTCTCAATAGATTTAATGAAAGGCCAGGAGAAAAATAGTGAAGTTGCTGCAGATATTTGCAGATAGTTCTTCCAATTGCTTTTCCTTGGGGAGAAGAAAAAGTTAAAGCCTGTTTGGAAAGTTGAAAAAGATCCATTGTTTGGAAAGGGAAAACAGGGATCCTTGTTGTGATGCTGAATAGTGGTGCTCTGAGGAAGCTGTCTTGTAAAGAGGCTTGAAAATGCAGTCAAGTTAGCTTAATTGAGATGAAAGACAGTTGGAAGAAGTGAATTGTAAAATGGTAACATTTGAGGTCTATGGAAAGGACTTTGCTGCAGTGCTTTGGATGCCTGTGAGCAAAACATTGTTGCCATTTTCATGGCAAAAGGAAGTGCTGTAATGGCCAAGACATGAGTTGTGGACAAGTGCAGTGGGAAGGGGTAGTTCAGAGAGAGGGACACACATTCAGCATGACTGAAGGTAAGTAGTTAGGAGAGACTGGAGAGATCTAGATCAGATGAGATACTGGGCTGTGATGGCCCACAGTAATCATGAAAGAGGTATTTTAGATGTTTTGAGGAAGAGCTTTAAGAGCTCTCTGTTGTCAACAGACAGCTGGGATTTCACAGAAAGGTATTGTGCAGCTTCAAATTTTGACAGCCAAATTTCTCATTTCATCATTTCCTATACTCGACTTACAGTTGTTTTTCACAACATGAATAGGGGTAAGGCTGAAAATTTTAACCAAATTTCTTGTATGAAATGCATTGCTTTGAAAACACCATTACAGCAAAGATGCCTTAGCCTAAAACAAGGCACACTGCAACTGGGGACAGAAATGTGTCATCCCTATTGGCCTGTTTGCAAGAGAATGGTTTTTCTAATTCAGTTTGGAAACAACACCTCGTAAATTTTTTTTGAAGTGGTTTGAAGCTTAGTTTTACAAACAGTTTGTATGTATCATTCTCATTCAGTGGAGTTGCAGTATTGTGGTATCTCTGGATCAAATGCTTGGCTATATACTGAGCAGAAAAGAAACATTCACTGTAAAATGCACTCTGTGTTTCTAAATAATGCCTTTTGAAGATGAAAAGTATGCCAAATCTGCAAGCAGAACCGAGAAAGTAGAAAATGATGTTCATTGTTCTGTTAGCTGTCAATGTCATTTACGAGTATGTAAGAACATGCTGTTGATTGAAATGGATTTTTGCTATTTCAGGTATGTAATTGTGGAGATGCCCTTGAATTAATTTTTGCCAGCTAAAAATCCCTCTAACCTTTAAAAATTAATCTTTTGTCAGCTGTGTGGTAGAAGGTAGAAAACAGTAAATTCAAACTTGGATGTCAGTACAGTTCATCCTGTAAAGCAAATGATTCTAACAATTTTCTGTAGCTCTAAATCTTGTTTTTATTCTTTCAGATGAATGTCTGTAGGTTACGCTTAACAGTCCCACCCGATGAAGTCACACAGCCTGAACAGGGAGCAAAGGAAATTGAAAGAAAGAAAAGCGTAAGTTTTAAGAATCAAAGTTAATTTCTCTATAAACAAGGAGTAAATATTGCCCTCCACAGAGCTGATATTAGTTGTTTTGTGAGCCCAAAGCCCAGTTGTCTTGGAAAACTAAAGAACACGTGCAAGGTGAGCAAACTGGCTTTGAGCTTTGAGCCTGAGCCTTGGAGTTAGGGACAGCAAAGCTGCATGTAAAATAAGACAGTGGTAGAGGAACAGCAGAGAGATTGTAGGTGACTTGTGACTGAGGCACCTTTAAGACTTGATTCTTTAATATTTGTATATCAAAGAGCAGGAAACTTATCAGGAACAGGGTCTTGCATTAAACAGGATCCTGATCCTCAGCTAAAGGGGATTTTGTATTTCATGTAGGCTTAACTGTGCAAGATTTGAGCATCAATGTATCTGGGAGCTGGTGTGCTGCAGCCTTTGGTGTTTTGCTGTGTTGGCTAGTTTTGGTAATGGGTGATATACAAACAGGAAATACAAAATAAAGAGTTCAGAATTGTTCTGAAGTGAAAGGGATTTGAAGGTCACGTGCTTAAAAGGGTTCAGAAGGGCAGCTTTTTGTAGAAGTGAGTAGTGCACACAGAAAAAAAATCTTACCATCTGCTTTGGTGCAGAACTCGTCCTTTAAGAGCTGTATCAGAGCAAGAGATGATATTTAATTTGTCTTAAGGATGGAGCCTAAAAAGGGAAGCTGGACAGGCTCTACAACTTCACCACATTTATATTTTGATAAACCAAAAGCAACGAAGAAGTTGGTGAAGTTTGCTATATCCAATGTCTGAATAGCAATATAGGAAGAAAAACTACAATAGGATTTACCTGAAATAATTGCTTAGTGATACTGAGAAGCAAAAATAACTTTAAAATTACTCAGAAGGACAAACATTCTAAAGCAAAAAAAATAAATGCAAAATAAAATGATCTAGATAAGGATTCCTTATCAGGTATTTCTTGTGCTGGAATCTTGTATACACTCAGGTTTTCATATACTGCTCTGGCAGAGTAATAGATCCTTCAGAATCTAGAAATGTTACTTAAGAATGGATTAAATAGGCCTTAAGGCAAACTAAATTTGGGGCACCCTTAAGTAGTAATAATTCATTTTGTACAGAGGTGTTTAGTTGTACCACTTGGAGTAGCTTCTCTGTCAGTCTCTTGCCATATGTGTCTGATTGCAGCAACCCTCAGACTGGCCCAGGCTTATGGGCCCATTGCCCTAGGAGGAATCTAAGTTTGTTTTTGAGGAGGATAGATTTTGACTCATGGCTTACTCACTTTATGGTGCTGAGTAGTGCAATAAAAAGAAAGAAGTGTGAATGATTAGGGCTTGGCCAATTTGTAGTGACTTTCTTACGTTTTTTTTCTCAGTGGGACCTTGTGTTTAACAAGAGCTGTTGTTTCCCCCATTATACAACTCAAGGCAAGTGGATGTTATATCAGAGAATGTTAAGGAGAGGATATGAAAGATAATAAATACATAACTGGGCTCAGTGTAGTGCACAGTGATTTTAAAGAGATTTTTAGTTGAGACAAAAAAAAAAGGGTATGCAGTTTAAATATGGTGTTTTCTGGGTATTTTCTGGTATTTTCTGAAGTTCAGTACTTTAAGACAGTTGAATGACTTTTAGTCTGCAAACATAGAGGCTTCAGAGCTAGCTAGGTCAAATATGTCAATTTCATAGCAATTAAAAAACACAGGGGAATTGTACCATCTACTTGTGTTTCACGGTTTTTGTGTAATTAGAAAAATTACCCTACAGATTGTATACCTGTAGTGTATGGAAGCAGCTACAAAAAAATCACTAGTCATGAACTGGGTTTTCCTCCTGTCTTTAAAATCAGACAGCATATAGATTTTTATTGTGTATGTAGCCTCTCTCTTGATATATTTGACATAGTTACACAGTAACTTACAGTGCACATGTGCCTCATGGCTAGTTGTGCTGTGACACAGTCACTGTGAAGTTTAATTTAAAAAACACCCATAAAAGCAGAGATCAGGTGTCTCTGCTGATCACCCGTGCTCAGCTGGCTGCATGTTACTGAAATTGCTTTAAGCACTTTGAGATGAACAAGTTTTACAAATGTTAGATCATCCTCACACAGTCCTATGAGAACTGTGCCCCCTTTTTGGAAATAGGGATAATAGAAATTAGGGAACTGCTCTGTTTTATGCCTTGCACTTTACATTTAAGGTCAAAAAATTCAGTTTCAGCAAGAATCAAATTTAAGATCAGATCCCTTGTTGGAATCTAGAGTTCTCTGCTGTCTTTAAATGCTGAGTATGAAGAAAATGGGAATATGGAAAATGTTTTTGGTATTTAAAATATATTCGTGTGATTTACAGGAATGAACTGCAGGGGTAATCTGTGGGATCATACAGTTTTTGCTGGAGTGCTCAAGCAAGTCAGGCAGTCCTACCCTGGCTGCCAGGTGCTTTCCTGTTTGGGCAGGACGAGTGCTGGAGAGACACATACTCTTCCCTATCTCTGCCCCTGCTGGTGAGGGAGGAGAGCAAAGACCTTGCGGTGTCAGAGGGAATGCCAGAAAACTATAAATACACCATGGCGTGACATTTGGTTGTAATCTGCTCTTTCAGATCTTTCATTAGAAGGAGGTGATTTTGAGCTGCCCTAATGTGACACAGTGATGACTTAGTATTTGTTACTTTTCTGTGTATTTCTGAGTGTCAGTACTATTGAGTGATGTTTCAGTTGCAGAATCAGCTAAGGAACTGCACAGCAGCTCTTGCTAGTGCTGATCCTCCCAATAACTTGTTTTGCTGCTTAATGTCAGATCAGAACTGATTCTTTATCAGTTATGTTAGTAGCTGTTGGCTTAGCCTTTTCCATCGTAGCCCAGGCTTCGCAGAAGATGCATGCTGTATTTCATTAAATCTGTATCAGTGCAGTAAGTTTACAGCTTGACTTTTTTATTGCTATACATCCATGAAATAAAAATGAACGGATGTAAGAGATTTAAATAAAGTGATGGATCTGGGTGGTTTTGTTGCAACAAAATTGCTGCAGGCATTACTGTACTAGGACAGCCTCTCCCTGCCTTTTGTGGAAGGCTGGCAGATGGTGCACAGCTAGAGACTGATCTCAAAAACTGAAGGGGGAGTGAGCCTGTGCTCCAGTGTGTCAGGTTGGATTTTTATATTCCTATTTAGGCTATGATACCTTGAAAGAAGCATAAGAAAACTTAACTCACAAGCTCAGGCTGGTTGGTTAGTTTGTTTGCTTTGTACAGGCTTAAAGCCTAGTGCTAGATGTCTCTGAATTGTTAGCACTTTAGGTAGAGAGAATTAGAAACTATTCTGATTTTGTTTCATTAATTCTGGTCATGATAGACAATGGGTGACAGTAGTGTGAGGCTGTTTACTTCACCATGAAGTACAAAGGAATATTGTGCTTGGCAGATTGTATGCAAAATCTGCATGTCCTGAAGCCTGTCTTGTCTTGCATAATAAAGGGCTACCAGACAATTGTATTGTCCCTGTTTGGGACTGGGCTTATTTTTATCCATCAGTCTCTTTCTTCACTGTCCTGGCTAAATTTGGAAGTGTCATTGGAAGCTGCAGCTAAGCTTTTGAGGACAGAATATGGAGATATGTATAGACAGACTTTTCTTTTTCATTTGGACACATGGACAAGAGAATGAAAATTAGATAACACTCCAGAAATTTGTCACTTAACTGTCTTTGTGGCTTTCAGCTGAGTTTGAGCAGTGTTTAGTCTTAAACTCTAATTAGTACTTTGGCTGTAGATATCCTCTCCTTAATTTTATTATTTCTTTAAAGCATCACAACTAAGAAGTGAAATTCTTTTTACTTCCTAAGCAGGAGTACAGAAGCATAACAAATATTTTTTTTTTCCTCCAGCAGAAAAAGTAGGCTCTAAAGAAGTCAGAAGGGGAATTTGCTTCTGTATGTCATGGGGAGAATCAAGCAGAAACTTGTCAGGCTTGGATCAAGAATATGAGTGCAATGAGCATGGGGCTGTTGTGCACATTGAATCTAGGACAGTGCCTACTTTGTCTGCTGCTCTGCTGCTGCCAGCCCACTCCTACCAGCAGAGCAGAATCTGTGCCACAACAAATGTGGTTCATCTACTATAGGTGGCTGATGTTACTGTTTCTCAGTCTCTCCAGCACTGATTGTTTGAGTTTTGATATGGACTAATTAAAGGACACCATCATTAAAACCAGCACTACATAGAAACTACAGAAAGAATTCCATGGCCTTCTGAGGTTACTGCCAAATCTGTTGTATCTTATTTTCCTAATGTATAAACATTGGTGTTTTGTGTACAGATTCCATGGATTAGGTATGACTTTGTATAATGCCTCTAACTTCTAGTTTTTGAGATGGACACCTAAATTCTACACCCAAGGAGCTTAAAAGTTGGAATGTGTTAAGTGATGTTTCTTATCTGGCATCATGAATTTAAGAACACTGATGAATTTAAGAACACTCATGTCTATGTCTTTGCATATTTTCCCTATTTTAATACTATTTTTGTGTAAAACATCCCTAAATGTAACATAAGTTTCATGGGCTGCAGAGGAATATGAAAAAGTCTAACAACAGAGCTACCTTTTGTCAGAGCACAGTAACTTTCCTTGGTGAGCTCAGTGCTATAAATGTGTCATTTTACTGAACAGCAAATATGTAACCTAAGTAACAATGTGAATATTCTTGTTCCTGGTATAACTAGTGAACAAGTAAAAGATAACTGGGTATTTCAGAAGCGTCTGGAATGTGGCTGTTCAGGAAAAGATAAAGCCTTGCTTAACTCATACAGTTCTTGTTGAAAGACTTTAGATGGTGTAGGTATACAGAAGACCATGATTCAGGAAAATTTTAAGGTCATCTAAGTACTAACCCCAGAATTGTGTTAAGCATTACATTAGATATCCTTTCTTTCCTCAAAAGAAGATATATCTTCTATGCTTTTGCTTTCAGTTTTGGGGCAGGGAGAAAGTATAAAGTATGGGGCTATCTGACTTCCATTAAAAAAACCTGATGGAGATAGATTAGGAAGCAAATCATCCCTCAGTGTTATTTACATAATGCCCATAAAACCATGGGCCAAAGAAAAAGCAGCTAACCACTCATAAGTAGAGTTTGGTTTTATAATGTTTTTGCATCAGCTGTTTGATGCCACTTGTGCTCCCTCCTTGGACAGACACATAAACAGGATGCATGGCAATTATCAAGGCTTTTGCAACCTTGGGGTGTAGGCTTCTGTTAGTTAGGTAACCACAGCCTGCATTTCTTTAGCTCATGCTGTGTGATCACACCAAGTGCAACGTGTGTTGCTGCAGCTTAGACAAAGCATGTTCCTGGAAGCTGGTACAGGATGTGTGCGCATCCACACCATGTGTTCTACTGTTACCTTGGACTGTCATACAACTGACTATAGGTACAAAGAAATAGTCACAAATTGCTTAAGCCAAGTCTGCCTTTTCAGATCAGCAGCTCACATTAGAAGGGATTTTGAGCACAATTTGAGGCTGCAACTGTGTTTGGTCCAGTACAGCAAGCACATAGGCAGGTGGGAAGTGACAGCTTCCCTGTACTCTTGAGCTGGCTGATAGTTTGACCTTAAACAGCAATGGTTTAGACCGTCGTGAGACAGGTTAGTTTTACCCTACTGATGATGTGTTGTTGCAATATCTTGCAACAACAAGATATCCTTCTATCTTAAAGCACTTTTATGGCTAGCTTTACAGTATTTACTTGCTCCTAAATATTTGCATGTATTTATTTATGCTGTTATCTTCACCGAGATGCCTCACTGTAGATAAGAGTGGAGACCATTGAGGTCTGCTTGGAAAAGTATCTGAGTTCTGAGAGTGGGTAGGTATGGGACGTAGAGGAAAACAATGAAAAGCATTTGGCTTAAAAAACTGCTCTGTAGTACTTGGGGATGTGGAAAATCCAGAATTTGTGAAAGAGGAAACATAGGAGAGAGAGGTATGTGACAGAGAAAGAACAGAGGACAAGGCAGAAAAGGAAAAAAACACTGAAGGGAGAAAAATAAAGGTGGGTGAAACTAACTTGAGAGGAGACAGATTGGTAGAATGTATACTTGATGCATACTTTGTGATGCAGTTCTGTGTAGAAATTTGAAAACTGAGCTATTCAACAAGGCCTCCTTTAGAGGCAAAGTGTATTAAAAAAGTATTCAACAAGCAAAGCAATCTGTCCATCTCTCAACCCTGCATTCAGCAGAGTTGTGTGATTGTAACCCTTCCTCTAAGAGGAGATTGCATCAGGTCAGCCCTTTTTTTGCCAGGGTCTATACAGAACCCTGAAACAAGTGGTCACTGAGTGCAAATTAAGAGCTACCAAAACAGAGGAAAGAGGGAGTAGAAGGTTAGCATAGTTGGAATAGACAGGAATTAAAAAGACTAAAGAAACACACGGTAAGTTATTTGTATAGGTGTTGGTTCACACAGCTTTCAATCAGGCAGGAGTTGTACTGAAATTTTAACAGGCACTTGTCTGGGGACTGTGATACGAAGGAGGAATAAGGAGAGGGTGAAAGCAATATCTTGCATTTTAAGTAGCACATAGTAGAACTGGAACAGTCAACAGATGATGGAGATTCTTTTAATATTCTGAAAGAAGAGTAACAAAGCCATCTTGGGAGGTTTGTGCAAATACAGATAACAGGCAAGTTTGGTATTGTTGCAAGAGACATGGAACCAGTCTGCCTTTGTGCATACTTAATCCTGCATGTACTGCCCATTATGATGTAAATTTAGGTCTGTTCATCTGTGAAATACATATGTAAGTGCCATGGGTGATTCTCCAGCTGCAAACCCATTGGTCTGAATTTCTAGGTCTTTCTTAGAGGGGCAAAAATATCCTTCAAAGCATTTCTTAGGAATGTGTTCATAATATTCTAAAAATAAGGAACTTCATCATAATTTTCATACAGAACACTGCAAACAGCACTTTAAACAATTCTGCTGTTTCTGAGGCACAAAGAATCTTGGTATTGCTGGGGTATTCAGCTGTTCAGCTCATTAAAAATGAATGATCATGGGTAAAGGGTATGGATTTATGAATTCACTGTCTGGCGCCTTGGTAACCTCTAAACAAAGTGATTATTCATTCTCTTATCAGGAAGATGGAAACTTGTGTGTAATCTCTTTATCCAGATGCAGGGGAGGAGCTCCAATGAAACTATGAAAGAAACCATACAACCCTGGAAGCAAACAAACATAAAAAGTTTTGAGTCATGTCCCCATGTAGTTTCTGCATTTTCTCTATTCTCAAACTATCAGGTGTGAGATTTTTTTTTGTGCACATCCAAACAGCAAACAAAAAAACCCCAATAATACATAATTATGCAATGTCTGATCATGAGGATATGAAGTTTTACATGTAATGTTTTCAAAGTGCAAAATGATATAGTGTATAGGTAGGGCCAATGTTTTTTCATTAAGGGGTTTTAAGGCTTTCTTTCTAAAAGACAACTTACAGCTTTGTTGTTCTTTGCCTGAAATGTTCTTTATCAGGTGTCTGCTCTGTGACTGTTCCTCTCCCAGCCCTGCAACCCCCTACACACACCCCCCCAGAGCTTCAGAAGCATGGATATGATATCAATGCTACGATAAAGGAAAATGTGTAGGATTTACAATGTTGAGGAAAATCTGTCAGTGCCATGTGGGAGGGACAAAATATAAACCAAATGTCTGTCTTTATCCATTTTTTTTAACGCAAGTAGATTTTCCTGTTCATTTTCTCCTTGCCTAAGGAAGTATTTATTCTTATATTGCCACTATAGTTGTATTGGTTTGGCTGCTAAAACTGAAAGTGCTGCTGCCTTAGACTGCAGATCCTACCCTGGTAAGGACTGAAGACTCTCTAGGATGCAGCTGCAGATTGGTATAAGATGCTGAGCTTTGTCTCTTTCAGCCTCTGTTTGGCATCAGAGAGAGTATTTAGACACTGCTTAGACTCTTAATTTACTAAAGGTTGTCAGTTTTCATACAGTGTCTTTACTGAATAAAGAACCAAACCCAAACATATTCTCAGGTCAATGTAGTAAATATTCTCAAATTTACCTATATCCTACTATGTCCAGCAGAAGAAACAAAGTTCAGTAAAATTACCTATAACAGATTTTTCCCCCAGCGCTGGCATTTCAAAACCAATGTGCAAAACTAAGCAGTAACAACCATGTTTCCAAACTGTCTTTGTAACTTTCTGTTCAGAAAGAATCACAAATTCTAGGTTCTTAGTTTGCAAATATTCCAAGTTAGGTAAGAAATTTTTTTGCCCTTTTTAAAAAAAAGTCCTAATGTGGATGTCTTTGTCTAAGCTAGTTGTTTAAAGTCTATGTAATAAGAAGAGAAATGAGTAGCTCTGGAGCCTGACTCGTTTCAGATGATTGCTACAGAAGGATGTTTCTCTGAGTTAATCAGAAGGGAGGCTAGGTGAGTAGTCAGGTCAGGTGGTTACATCTGATCTTGCAGATATTTATTTACATGCTGAAGGAAACGATTTCTGCTGTTTGCATGAATATTTTTCTTACTAAGTGTACTGATGAGTCAGAGGACTCTGTTGAGAAGAGTGCCTTGAAGCAAGACATACAGTTATTACAAGTACGTTTAAAAAATTTCTGCAGATCAAGATTTCAAACGTAGTCACTTTAGAACAGCCTTTCTATTTACCTAGCAAGACCTGATTTAGAAGATTTATCCTTCTGCAGTAGTTAATAACACTGGAACACCCACCTGAATGCTGTTTCATGGCTTTGCTTTACCTCTTACAATGTAAGTTCTACAACTTCTGCAAGAGGAAAGGAGCCCTGAGACGAGTGTCTGATTGCTTTGGAGGTCCTTACCCAGCTTTAAATGCAGACTGAAATTCCACTTTGTTTATCTTCAAGATAAACAGATAATTTCTCTTTTAAGAGCTCTCTTTTAAGGAACCTTGCATAAATGGTTTGAATTTTAATGATAAAATTTAGTGAATTTTTATGTTTCCTGTCACAGGGAGTTTGGGGAGTGAGGGACAATTCTGTGGTTGCAAGAGCTGAGTGGCAACTTAGAGACATAACAGTTCTCTGCAAGAGTGCAGAGAAGTAGCATATGTTGGTGAATGAAGATAAGCCAAGATGACTTTTTCTTACATGCCTCTACCTCTCCTTGCACAAATCCAATCAGTTGTCTCTAGCTGTGCCTATATCAGTTCCATGACAGCCAATGGAAATCATGCATCTCCATATTCTCTAGTAATTATAAAGTGGTCATTGTTCTTCCCCAAAACATGAAGATTGACTGTGTGGCTCTAAACCTTTTGGGAGTTAGTGTTCTCAAGTACTGTTGTGCTTTCACTATAGTTGGCTGCCTCTCCCAGCCCTGTTACTGTATTTTGGTTTGTTGTGTTTTTATTCTAGTACTGACTCTAATAACTTTATTTTATTTTTTTACTTTTAAGGAATTTTTTTATTCTAGTCCTGACTAATAACTTTTTCTTTATTTTATTTTTTTACTTTTAAGGACCCCTACCATGTACCAAATGGCATGTCTCCAGGGAAGCTCTCTCATGGAATGGTGTATGGCGTTGTGCACCGAACTGACAACAACCATAAGAGAGAAATGGTGGTTTATGGCTGGTCAGCTGATCAGCTGAAAGAGGAGATGAACTACATTAAAGAAGTGAGTTACACTTTCAGCTTCAAAATTTGGCAAATACCCTTTCCCTATATTCATGTAGAGCTGTGAGTGTATAATGGGATGACTTCTGTCTAGCCCAACACCTGAATTTGAATTTGGAACCTACTCTGAGTCTAAAGGCTGGCCTTGTTACTCTTTGAGTTGGGAATAAGGCATGCTATATACCTGGGAAATGTGCAGTCAGACTCAAGGCCTCTGTGCCAAGTGGTACTTGTTAATGCTTGCTGACAGAAGAAACTATGTAAGCAGACACCTGAAAGGATAAACTCTCCTCTCTTCCTCTGCTTCCCCTGTCCCCAAACCCTCCCATTTTGAAAAGGCTTCTAAATTAGGTGACATAGTAAAATCACTTGGGTATATTTTGGGGCAGCCTTAAAATAGTCAGCCTAATAAGGATGTCTTTGTACTACTTTCTCTGTGCATGCTCATTTATCATAATTGGCAGAAGCTCTCCTGAAAGACAGAAAATACATTTCTGATGCTGCTTGAAATTTTTCTATGCTTGAAATGCAGCATCTCTGCCAGTCAGTCCTTGACTCTCAGGGTTTGGCAGTAACACCCTAGTTATCCCAGGGCAAATAATTTGACCTTCTCTTTCCATCCACCTTCACCACCCAGGAAGCTATTGGTCAGTGGTTATCATGTTACACTGATTCAAGTGCAAACTGAGTTGATATAAAAGGGAGGAACACTGAGTCAAGCCAGCAGTGTAAGAGACTGTAATTATATGTGCTCTTAACATCTGCCTGGTCTCTAGCTTGCTTCTTGCACTTGCTTCTTTCCCTTATTACTCACCATTTGTTAGCTCCCAGTGTTCACCACTCTCAAGCTGCTGTGCTTAGGGGATGGCAGGGCATGTCACTGCTGCAGTGCCAGTGAGGCACACAAGGTGCCTTTGCTGCTGTTTTCCTGCCTGGCTAGTTGCTCTGCCCTGCTGGGGTGGTGTCAAGGGCCAGGTGTGTTGGCATGCAGCAGGTCCACCTCCCCAAACTGCACTGTTTCTGGTGCCTGGTGCAGAATGCTTGGACCATCTCCCTGCCCTTTTCTGTTCACAGCCTGCTTGTGACATGGAGGGACATGTCAGATCAGACAAACTGCATGTCTTGCTTGTGTATTCAGGGTACTGGTCCTTCTAGGAAAAAGGGGAAAAGACATGGGAAGGGATGTACTGGAAGCTGTGTTCAGCTGCACTAATTTGTGAACTGTGGTCTGCCAGTAAGTGTCATCTTTAAGAACAGAATCTTAAACAAGAGTCCTCAGCTTGTGCCAAGTACGTGTTGACTTAAATAGACCAAAAGTGATGGGCCGTGTCAGAGCTGCCGACAGTCTCCTCTGCCTCTGAGTCAAATTTGCACCTTGCAAGATGTGTGTGTGTGCATCTGTGAGGGTGGGGACAGGGTGAGTGGTGCTTTCCTGAGGTGAAGTGCAGGACTTAGCTTCCTTCTCTGTTTCTCATCCTAAAGGGCACACGTAGTTAGGGAGCACTCCCTGCCCAGATTTGGTGGCCAATGCCTCTTTCTGGGAGGGAGTGTGTATGCTCTGTGCAGAGCCTCTAGCAACATCCCCTCTTGTATAAGGCCCTACTAAAGTTTTCCCCTGTGCAGAGACAAGGTAAGTCACTGCCCTAGATTATCTGCAGTCTGTGTTTCATAGAAATGAGAGGGGAAGAAAATAAAAAGTGTATGAATTACATAGCTGGAACGTAGAGGTAAACATGATTGCAATGGCTTGTAAACCCAAGCTGGAAAGGCAGGGAATAATTTGCATCCATAGCTTTTAAAATCAAACTGAATTCTCTCTTCTTCAGATTTGAAATTGCATCGGTAAATTTATGCTAATTTGTTGTTTAGTCTAAAAGTCTGAAGTTAAAAGTGTTTATTTTCAAAGAATACACAGGGAAAACTAACCAATTCCAAAAGTATGAAGGTGTATTAAATCCATGTGTGCTTTTTTTCAGAAATAAAATTATAGATGCTCAAATTAATTTTAATTAATTTAGTAATCAGGTTATTATGATGTACAGATAATTTAACTGAACTAATTGATTTAAATTATTAATTTGCAAGTGTTTAAGTGTGTACAGAGAAGTTTAGAATTACTCATAGAGTCAGTTATTTGTATCATCCTTACGTAGACAAGTCTTGAGACTCAAGTTTTTGTCTTGTTTTTAAGAGTAAATTGTTGCTATGCAGAGGTAGATTCATAATGGAAATGATGGAAAATAACAATGTGGAACATAGAAAAACAGATCATGTCCTATATAAAGAGTATCTTCCATAAGTTTGATAAAGGCATTTGATTTTTCTGACACCAGGTGAGAGCAACTCTGGAAAAAGTAAGAAAGAAAATGTATGGTGAATATGATGAAATGAAACGTAAAATACAGCAGCTTACAAGTGAACTGAAAGTAAGTATTCCTTCATTTGTAGGGA
>NW_008678554.1:17980-22714 GCF_000695815.1 Acanthisitta chloris
AATAACTGTCGTTACCCAGAAACTTTTCTTTTGCCTTAGCAGAACAGAAACCACTTCCCAAACCACTGTTTTATGTGGTTTTATCTATAGTTTATTTATTTTTGCATATGGGAAGGTAAACAGGACAGGGATGCTTTTGCCTATGGAATTACGAATTGCCTGGAAATTCTTGCAAATGAAAAAATGATTTTGATAGCATTGTCTGTGTGTATTACCCAGAAACTTTTCTTTTGCCTTAGCAGAACAGAAACCACTTCCCAAACCACTGTTTTATGTGGTTTTATCTATAGTTTATTTATTTTTGCATATGGGAAGGTAAACAGGACAGGGATGCTTTTGCCTATGGAATTACGAATTGCCTGGAAATTCTTGCAAATGAAAAAATGATTTTGATAGCATTGTCTGTGTGTATGGGTAGTTGGTAAGTGTACCAGTAAACTGCCAGGTGAATGGAATAAATAACACACCTGATTAGGAGTAACAGGTAGATTGGTGTCCTTTCAACAGACTTTGCTCTGGGTTACTGACTATTGTTTAAACACTGTAGTAAAAGAAGTAGCAATATTCTTTAGTATTAAAGTGCTTGACAGTTCTGGAAAATTACTTACTTTTTGGTTCTTAATTGATCATTTCAATGGTCATTCGATGACCTTTCTTTCTTCTGACATGCTGCTTTGGCAATAAAGCTGTTACAGTCAGCAGAAGTGTCCTTCATATTAAACTGCTGATTTGTTTGGTCCAAAAAATCTTCCTGAAAATTTGCTTTGGATTTTATATTCCACACTGATTTTCACAGCCCTGCTTCAGATGGAGCTTTGACAATTAAAGGTGTTCTGACTTCAAGGGACTGGGACCCTGATTTGTGCCCTTCTGCCATCCTAATTTGGCAGCTGTCAGTTCCCTGTGTGCTGTGTTAGGTGTAAAAATCAGAACTTGCTGTAAACTGGTACTTTTGTTCTGTGACAACTAGTCTAAAAAAAAAAAAAATCACCCTGACTTGAGAGGAAGAGAGAGAGAGAACTTGATTTCTGTAAGCTGTGTTAAATAGCTTTGTGGCAGTCTTAAGGCTGCCAACAAGGTGAGTCTCCAGCCCATGTGCATGTAGGCAAATGCTGATTCAGATGCAGTTTTGTTGCCTTTGCTGCTGATCTTTACTGAATAGCAGTGGTGATATCCTGCACTACCAGATCTTCTGTCAGACCTGTAGAAATCCTGCACGAGTCTGAAATTATTTCTTAATTAAGGGTTTCTGACCAGCTCTGACAGAATATCTAGTTCTGCAGCAAATTAACAGTTTATGAGCACTCCTGACGTAAATGGCACATTATGAGACATCCCTCCCCTTTTTTAATACTCTAGACTGCCTGCAAGGAAGCACAAGTGTTGTTCTACCTAATAACATATGCTTTTGGTTTGGTTGATTATTTGGACTTGGATTTTGGTTTTACATGACTCTCACCTTTCATGCTATTTGGGAATCCTGTTTAAAATCCTTTCTATACTCTGCTTCAGCTCTGAATCACTATGCTTTTTTCTTACCAATTTCCAGGCCTACCTTTTGTTTATAGATTGTTTGAAAGTTCTATTTCCAATATCTTGCCCTGGGCTTCCTCACACAAGTTCTTACCTTGTAACTTTCTTAATCCATCCAAAGCATTTCTGATTTTGTTTGTGTGTTTGTTTTTAATGAGCACACATATACAAGGTTAATAGTAAGTACTTGGCTTCTAGTCCCTATGCTGACCTAATCTGTCTATGGCTTGGTTGCTAAACACTCATCCTCCATGTCAGTCCCTAGTGTTCTTATGTCTTTATCAAGAAACAAATCTGATCCATCTAAGAATGTGAGTTGGGTTGACCTCCATTAGCAACACTCTTTTCCTCTCTATTATTGGATCATTAATAATTACACTGTTTGGGTTTTGGTCTCTTCTTGAATGTTATCATTTTGTGTCTTTTTCCCCCCCTCAGTTTTTAAGCATATGTGTATGTACATAACAGAAAATTACTAATCTTCACACAACAAAACTGTCCGAGTTCTCCTACCTGCTTTGTATTGTTTCATCCTTAAGTCTTCTTGATGTTGCTTCTTTATGTAGTCAGTTCCTTCTTAATTAAGACTCTTCTATGGTTCGCCCAAACCTTTTTAGATTTCCTTATCTCTTGCATTCTTCTGCTTTTCACTCTGTGACTTTTTACAATCTGCTCACTCCATGTATATAATCTTCCTGAATAGACAGCTGCCAAGCGTCCTCTTGTCCTTTCAAAAGGAACAGTTTATACAGTGATTGCAGACTAGCAATAAACATAGATAATTATGCCTTAGTTCTGTTAGCATATTTGAATCCTAAGTTTTGTTTGTTTGTGAGGTACAAGAACTTGCTTTGAGGCCTGTATATTTTAAGGACCTAGTGCTGTGAAAATGGACCTTGGGCTCTTTCTCTTCTGTAGTTCCCTTTGAAAGAATAGGTAAACTTGATCATTATTCTATATAAAACTTTTTTTGTTCTTTTTTTTGTTTGTTTTTTTTTCCCTGCTCAGGTGACAAATGCTCATCAGGAATCCTTAGAGAATCATGTGCGAGTGCAGGCTGCAGCCTTAGATAGCTTTAGCGAAATGAACAGCTCCTTGACATCAGCATCAATAGACTTGCAGGTACATTTTAATAGCTGTTTCACAGCTGACAACTGCCTTTTCTGACATGGATTTAAAAGCATACCTAAAACATGAATGACAGCTACAGATCCTAACACCAAACAAGACCATAAAGCACTGTCTTTGGTATCTAAAACAACTAATTTAGGAAACGAAGGAAAAAAGTTCCAGCATCTGTGCTTAAAAAAAAAAAAACCATTAAAAAGTAGAGTGCAATAAAGAGATAAAGGAAAAAAAGTTCCAGCATCTGTGCTTTAAAAAAAAAAATAAATTAAAAAGTAGAGTGCAATAAAGAGATACTGATATGCAGCAGACTAATGCCACTAATGCCAGTCTTGTCCTAGGAATTATCTAAGGTGAAAATGTGATTTGCTCTGCATAGTGCAAAATGGCACATCTCCTGACTTACCCCTATCTTCAGTCGTTAACAGAAATGGAAGTGGCATGTTTGGATGGTAAACACTTGTGAGACTTTACATACCTGTGAAATGTAGGGGGAGGGATGAGGTGGGAATGAATTTCCTGTTTTAAAGGCCTCCAAATTCCCATGTAACTGAGCTGAACAACTTAACATTACTGCTTTCCTGTATGTCACAGTTTCATCCAGTCTAGTGCATTTTGTGTATCACAGGGCCCTGGGAGAGAAGAAAGGAAGGTTACTGAGAATAGTATTCATACTGAAATGTATCCACATTCCCTTCTTTTTTTTTTTTTCCAATAGTGTTCCAGGACTTGATTTCACTCAGCATGTTCCTCATGGAAATACCTTCCAGCAACAACAAAAGCCATAATTTTAAATGTTAAAACTTGCAAAATGTTCACACTGCATTAATACATCAGGAAACCTCTTTAAATGTGCTGTTTCATAATCTCTTGACTATGCTTGTTCATCAAATTATTTCTGATTTTTAATATTTGGTTTGCCTCTTTCTTCTAGAAAACTCTAGTGGATGTTACATTGGAGAACACTGATATAAGGGAACAAATAAGGAATTTAAAACATACACATGAGCAATCTATGGAAAAGCTGAGAGAGAAGCAAAAGCAACTGGAAACAGCACAAATTGAAAATCAGTTACTGAAGTTAAAGGTGTGGTATACAAACTCCTCCAAAAAATATTGCACAGTAAGGGCAGTAGGAGTATGTTAAATTAATTCCTTGGCCTTATTTGTAAAGGGTTTTTCATTCTTTGTGCCCTCATCGTTCCCTGGAGCTCACATACTCTGTGAATCAGCCTCAGGTGGTGGCAGTTGGTCATTCCATAACATGGGACATAAGATTGAGGAGAGCTCACATACTCTGTGAATCAGTCTCAGGTGGTGGCAATTGGTCCTTCCATAACATGGGACATAAGATTGAGGGATGTTGGTAGGTGAAAATTCAGACCATTAAATGGTTATTAGTGTCCATTTCTATTAAGTGAAGGAATATTATAACTCCACATGGTGCTATATGAATTGCTTGATGTCAGGTTTATTTGATATTGCACCATTTTTCACAGGTAGTCTGTTAAGTCTTGGGAGCATATGGTCAGGAAATACAGGATATAACAACAAGTATCTTGAAAAGAGGATTAAACTATTTCTCTCAGACAAATGCGAGGGAATAAAACACAAGCTTCAAGGTTTTATATACCAGAAAGCTTGACCATGTTCTCCCCTCGTCTGCCAAATGTATTCCTTTAATCTCAAAAAAAAAAAAGCACACAAAACCCCCAAACAAAACAGCAAAAAACCCCACACCTCTTCTGGAAACCTTTGTCTTTTAAAATGGCTTAAAGTAGACTAATTTGGATATAGTATTGTATCAGGATCTGTCAAATTTAGAAAAAATTTGTGAAACTTTTCTTGTCAAAGTTGTGAAAGTAAGGTGAACTCTGCTTTAGTTAGTTTTGTCAAAGGAGATGTTTCATTTTGGCTGTCTAGTGATTTGCATTCATGCTTAATGATGAATGGTTAAATCAGAAATCATTAACATAAGTGCATTTCAACTTAGAATTCCTGTTCTACTTTCATCTCATAGTGAAGCTTTGCAGGCTATAAAAGTAGCTGTATTTTGTACCTGCTGTTGTCAGCAGG
>NW_008678554.1:22734-28864 GCF_000695815.1 Acanthisitta chloris
ATAACAGAATCAAAGATGATGCAATTAAGATTTTAAACCAGAAATTTCTGCTTCACTATAATCCTAAGGACATGCACCAACAAGTCAGGGAGAGTTATTTCTGCTTCTAAGGGCAGAGAACCACAGCTTCTCAGTACAACTGAAAGTGTAAGGATTTGTTTATCTTCAAGCATGTCAAGGTCTGCAGAACACATGCCCTGCCCTTATGTGGAAAAAGTGTAAGTTTTGCCTTCAAACTTGCAGTTTTAGTACAAAGGTAGTGAATAAAATACCTCATTGCTATCTTTGAAAGTTAAGCATAAAATGATGTATCAAAGGTGCCGAGACATCTGGGGTTTAACTCTAGGGCTGATTGTAAGAGGACAGTGTGGAATCTGGGAGGTTAGTGGTTGAAAAGCAGAAACTGCTGTATGCCAGGATTATATTCCAGATAGGAGAACACATCTATGCAGTTTACTAAGTAGGCTGAGTTTATTCGTATAGTAACTGAGGTTGGAGATGTTGCTAAGAGTAGGTAACAGATGCCCTGATACATCTGCTTTTTTATGCTTTTTACTCTCCTCATTGCTCAAGCTGTAAGCAAAGGAATGATGGAGATACAGGGCCAGAGACCATATGCAGTGTATGTTGAAGGCTCAGGGTTTTAATTGTTGGCTTTTTCTGAATGATAGGATTCCTTCAGGCTTCCTGAAATGTGGAAGGTTTCATGTTGTACTGAAACATAATTTAACTCCACTCCCTCTCACAAAGTGCAGGTCACTACCTGTGCCCTGTGGTGGTTCAGATGAGATGCCAAAGGGGATAACTGCAGTACAAGTGGAGTCCTTTGGAGCTCAGTCCCTTTTCAAAGGATGAAGTTCATTGTTGTTTTTCTACAGGGTAGTAGAACAGCTAGTTCCCACCATGCAAGATAAACACGAGGGTTTAATAAATCTTGCAGGCCTTGAAATGGAAAAAAACCCTCAAAACCTTAATCATCAGAACTAGATATTTTGTAGCTGTGTAGTGATCATCAGGGAACACTTTATACTTCTCACAGATGACAGTATATTCCTTCTCTTTCTGTCAGTTTTGCACCACCCACAGCATTTCACTATAATGTTGTCTGATTCATAGCATCTCTAGGAAGAGAACTGAGTCCTGGAATAGATTTTATTGTGGTTTACACAGTAGGTGGGTTTAAACTGTGAATATCCTATCTGATGTTTAATCACTGCGGGTGTGGTTCAGTCAGTGTTTTCAGCCAACAGAAGGAGGAAATCCTGTCTCTGCATTACCATTCCTGCCCTTTTCCCTGTAGCAGTAGTGAAGTTTCTGATTCTGTTGTTAGAAATTAACCCTTCCACACTCCTGAGGTTATTAGTTTTATGTTTGATTGTTCCCTGATCTGCTTTGCTCTATGGTCACCCCAGTTCTTGTGCCTACACAAAAAGCAGAATGTGAAAAATCAAGAAAGCAGGGGGGGGTACTGCTGTGTGTTCTGGTTAACAACACATACTTAGGTACAGCTTAAAGTAATTGTTGCTTTGAGTGTTCATGGTCATTTAGAAACAGGAATTGAGTCAAGACCTCCTCTAATCTATATTTCTGTAAAATGGGGGATGACACTATCTTTTCAATGGGGGAACAAACCAGGTGAGTTGGAGACTGTCATGAAGGGCTCAGCAGAGAGGCATAGCCTGGTCTTGGATCAGCAATGACTAGTGAAATTCAGACAACATGAAACTTGATGAAACTTCTGCAAATTCAAATTATGTGTATACTGACAGAATGTTGTAAAATGCCTTGATACAAATGGAAATCTGCTTCAGCAAGGTCAGCTTTACAACAAGGTGGGGCTGAAATTCAAAGTGCTATTTTCATACGAACTCTTTCTCCTGCTGCCAGCAGTACTGTACTGACTGATGGGTCAACTTTCCCCTCTCATAGGTGGAATCATCACAGGAAGCCAATGCTGAAGTCATGAGAGAGATGACAAGAAAACTGTATAGTCAGTATGAAGAAAAAATGCGAGAAGAGGAACAGAAACATAAAGCTGAGAAAGAAATGCTCCTAGTATGTATTAGTCTGGCTCTATAGCCCAAAAGAAAAGAAAAAGTCCTCATTAATATATTAGATGTTAATGTGACTGTAAATGTTCTGATTTGAAGGAGGAAACGAATCGGCTTCTGAAGGCTATTGAAGAGGCAAATAAGAAGATGCAGATTACAGAAACGAGTATACAGGAAAAAGACCAGAGAATTGGTGAGCTGGACCGGCTGATTGAACGTATGGAAGAGGTATGAGAGGTAGTTGATTGATGCCTTTAAAGGATATGCACACGTGCATGGAGGAAGTTTAACTTTTTGTTGTTCTGCTGCTCAGGTCCCTGCTCAGTTTGCATGTTACTTAGGTACTGTATTCCTATCAGTAAATGGACCTGGACTGCCATAGAGACACTGTGATGAAGTGGTGATTTTATCTTTCTAGTGGTCTTTACAGTCAGGGCTAAGGTGTCAGCATTTACTTAGGAAATTAGCCATTATTTTAAAAAATGAATTTTAAGAGATCATTCAGTCTCCCTTTAGTGTGCAAGGTCTCCTAAACCTAATCAAGTAATAATCATAAATGATCCAAAGTCTCTTAGAAATGTTGCGGTAGGTCCATGGACCTCTGCCTGGGAATGGATGAGGAGTCAACGGAGAGTTTGTGGGTCAGGATTAAAGGGAGGGCAGGGACAGATAACATTATAGTGGGGGTCTGCTACTGAAAGGATGAGTCCCTCTACAGACAGATAGGAGCAGCCTCACGTTCACAAGCTCCGGTCCTCATGGGAGTCTTCAACCACCCCAACATCTGTTGGAGGGACAGCACAGCAGGGCATAAGCAGTCAAGGTTCCTGGAATGCATTGATGATATTTCTTTCTCCAAGTGATAGAGGAGCCAACAAGGAGAGGCTTTGCTGGACCTTGTTCTCACCAACAAGGAGGGGCTGGTGGGGAATGTGAAGATCAAGGGCAGCCTTGGCTGCAGTGACCATATAGAGCAATATCTTCTATCTCAGCTTTGGACGAAGACAGGCTGAGGAAGTTGGGGCTGTTCAGCCTGGAGAAGAGAAGACTGTGTGAAGACCTCAGAGCAACTTTTCAATATCTGAAGGGCCGACAAGGGAGCCAGAGAGGGACTCTTTGTTAGGAACTGCAATGACAGGACAAGGGGTAATGAGTTCAAATTGAAGGAGGGGAAGTTTAGGTTAGATACTAGAAAAACATTTTCTACTGTAAGGGTGGTGAGATCCTGGCACAGGTTGCCCAGGGAAGTGGTGGCTGCCCCAACCTTGGCAGTGTTCAAGGCCAGGCTGGATGAGGCCTTGAGCAACCTGGTCTAGTGAGGAGGTGTCCCTGCCTAAGGCAGGGGGTCTGGGACTAGATGATCTGTAAGGTCCATTCCAACCCCTAAAATTCTATGATTCTATGATTGAGAGATCTTTTTGGGGTGATAACATGGACAATTTGACATTTATGTAATTAAAGATTTTGATGACTTAGCTTTTTATTTAAAAAATTCAGTTTTAAGTACAGCCATACGTCTACAAATAGAAATTTGAAAACTCTGATCTTATTTCCATGCATAACTGGGAATTTGATTTTATTATTATGCATGCTATGCTCCTTGGCTATAGGAAATGCAAGAATTTTGTTTAATCAGTTTCTATTTTAATTTCACAACTGATGTTTTGAATTGCAATGAAATATGCTTTGTGAAGCCTTTACATTTTGACACATGGAAAACTGAAGGATAATATTTCTTGTTTAGGAACGTCAACAGCTGCAAAAACAACTTGAATTAAATGAAATACAAATATCTGGAGCAAAATCTGAAAACAACTCTGACAGTGAAAGGTGAGATAAATCTTGTCTGTGGAACTATTGCTAGGAAACTTTGGGGGTTGGTTTATTTTTGAAGACACCTGAATTTTTCTGACTTTAAAATTGCACTCTGGTAGGATTGTCCATCTGAATGCAGGTTGATTTACATGCAAAATATCACGATGATTACTTTTTTGCAACAAAACCCACCTTCATGCATCTTTCCTGAAAAGTTGTTTGTAAATATGCAGACTACATTCTACATTAAACAACTTGTGACACATTTGTTGATTGCAGTTTTCTTAAACCTGCATTCCCAAATTCAGCACAGTATGATCCTGACTTTCATTATCTCCTTCTAGACTGCTCAACACAAGACAGGATATTCTATATCCTGTAGGACATCCCCTTTGAAAATATGTACTCATGAGGAGAACAAGAGTTTTGCATATAACTGCCAGAGGTGTCTCTTTTGTATAAAAGAAGGAAAGCAGGAAATAGAGTTGAGGTGTGGAGGGGCAGGTCTACACATGCAGTGACCATTAGCATATGCACATGAACTAAGCAAAGGTGTGGAAGAAATCTGTCAGGTGGCATTGCATGTGGCATCACAAATATGCTATGCGCAGTGACCATTAGCATATGCACATAAACTAGGCAAAGGTGTGGAAGAAATCTGTCAGGTGGCATTGCATGTGGCATCACAAATATGCTATGAGGTTAGTTGGAGAAAGTGAGGGGGATGTTATTGGCAGTGAGACCTCTGTGAATAGTTGTTTCAAAAGCATGAGGCTTGGAAAAAAGATCCAGTGGTATGTGGTGGCACCTGGATGTGATGTTTCTGCGCACAGGTGGCATGTGCATCCGTTACTGCTTCTTTGAGGCTGATGGAGCACCATGACCAGGCAGAAAAAAGCTTCAAGCAAAGCCAGAGGCAAAGTTTCAAGAGAATTCTATCCAGTACTGAAATAGTGTGACTGCCATTGGAGTGAAAATTGCATCTGCCACTCAAAGGTTTACATGATACTGCTTGAGTGGGTACAGATGAGTTATAACCAGACTGAGTAATTGTACTTGATTACTACTTATGGTTCTCTGGCGCCCAGAAATTCAGTTTTAAAGTTTTTGGCATCCTGCTGTTCTTTAGGAAGCATAAACATAAAAGGAGGTCCCTGCCGAGAGCCTCTCACTGCCTAGTTGTATTGATCTGTGACCAGCTTCTCTGGTTTCAGGGTAAGAACAGCTTTTCACAGCAGCCTGTTAAAATAATAATTTAAAGTGAACAGATGTTGCATACAACATAGAATATAGAGATGAGTTAATTGCTTTCTTCCTTTACCTCTGAATAACACAGACTCTTCTCGCTTCAGTGAATCCTTTTCAGCGTGAAAAGTTACACTGCAGTAAAAAAAGGGTAAAGACAATGTTCAGGCAGGAATTTGTGCAATGCAAGCAAGCTCCCAGTTGCAATCTGTGCTATGCAAGCAACGAATCTGTGTTCAGATGATGCTGAAGTCTGCTCTTAAGTTCCCTTTACCTGTCTGTACCTGATCAGACACTTGAGCTCCATCTGAGGAAGGATGTCTGTATCATTTCTCTGTCGCTATCAGTGCTTAAAATTCTTAACCTTCAAGATGAGATCACATAGTTTACAATTGCAATCAAAAAATAAATTGCTGTTTTGTGAGACCTTAATACAGATGATGGAAAAACCTGCAGCAATGCCTTGAAATTTTGGAAGTCCTTGTCAAAGTGCTGCAGTTAACATTTCTGTAGAGTACTTCACTGGTAATAGAGACTCTTTTGGGGGGAAACAGCAGACGATTCAGTCATTCATTGGAATCATGTCTTACAGTTTGCCATCTGCTGCTTTGTCTTAGAATGGTCGTTCTATTTGCAGCTTCAACAGTTTCTTCTGCTGTGCACAGGCCAAGACGAAAGAAGCCTTTTGGTTTTGATTTCTCTCCTCCACTTCTCAAATTCTGTCCATTTCTGAAGTTAGGAGTACAGAAGTTTATTTTGTAAGCAAGTGATTGCTTTCTTTAAAGAAGTTTAAGGATTGTACAGTCAGATAAAAATGGAGACTCCCATGGTCCACGAGCCAAAAACTTATTAAAAACCTTCACTCCCGTTTCTTTGCATATTCTAAAACTGCTTTTCTGATAAGCTGACAAACCAGCATGTGGCAGAAGTTCTGTGGGTGTTCAATTTCTGTGTTAAACAGATTTGGAGAAATGCAGAATCTATCTGAAGAGTCATACATACAGTCTTAAAGCATTCAC
>NW_008678554.1:28874-32941 GCF_000695815.1 Acanthisitta chloris
TAATGAGTTAGTTGCAGTTAGCATTCTGCTGCTGTTGGCAGCTGTGCCAGATACTTGATGTAAGGCTTTTGTTTAGTATGCCTTTCCAAAATGTTTGCAGGTGGTAATAAGTCAGGCTAAATGTGTCTTTCTAATGACAAAGACCTAGTTGTCTAAAAGCCTTTCACTTAAAGGAAGAACACATCTCGAGATGAGTTTTGTCACATTGTTTAATTGTCAAGCATTCTGCTGCTGTTGGCAGCTGTGCCAGATACTTGATGTAAGGCTTTTGTTTAGTATGCCTTTCCAAAATGTTTGCAGGTGGTAATAAGTCAGGCTAAATGTGTCTTTCTAATGACAAAGACCTAGTTGTCTAAAAGCCTTTCACTTAAAGGAAGAACACATCTCGAGATGAGTTTTGTCACATTGTTTAATTGTCAGCACTTCAGGCTCTGAGTAAGCTTGCCAAGTATGCTAGACAAAGGTGAGTTACCTTGGGTGGAGACAGACACTGTGACTGAGATTACCATTAAAATGTACTTTGGTCAAATTCACATCTGTCAGTGGAATTTGACTTGCCTGTCCTGATTTATGGTGGATTATGGGGTTGTTCTTGTTTAGCTTATCCTGCATAGCTCCCCACTTACATGCTTGATTCTTGAACTTTTTGCTAGGTCACAGCATTTGGAGGAGGTAGCAGCCAGCCTGAGAGAGCGAATCAAACATCTGGATGATATGGTCCACTGCCAACAGAAGAAAGTCAAGCATATGGTTGAGGAGGTGAGATCTAGTAAAAACATTCTGAGTCTTTGGGGAACACTGATTCGTGCCCAAAGGGAACTCTGTTCTGTGTGCAATTTCCTTATGCCCCCTTAGTTACGATGGAAGATGAGTTAAGCACCTGGAGTGAGTGAAGCAGAAAAACTGGGTGAAAGCAGTTTAATCCAGTGGCTATGGGTTATATACTGTGATCTTTAGGCTGTCACTAATTCTGTAACTTTTCATGGTAGCTCAGGAAATACAATATACAACTTGCAACTCAGTCTGAACCATTCAGGGGTACCTGCTGACACAGTGCAGACTAGTCATTAAGGGTCTCCTTCCTGTACAGAAGTGGAAGGCAAAACCTGACATTTATTATTTTGTTCTTTTGGTTTTGTTTTTTGGTTGGTTATGGGTTTTTTTGTAATGTGAAAAACATTATAAGAAAATCTTAATGTGGAAAATATTAAAACTCACAGATATAGGTGGGCAATGACATTTTTGACCACTCATCTTTTTTTTTATCCTGGTCTTGGGACATCATCTTACCTGATATCATTTTCCTGTAAAATTTTAAGTGGAATTTTGCTGGATAGCTGCTTTAAGTTACAGGCTACCAACAGGTCAGGAAACTGGTTCCCAGTCAGAAGGCTGTAATTACAAACATTTCTGTTTCTCCAAGTGGGTGAAAGAGTGACATGGGAAATAGGTAAATTAAGTTTAAATTGGGGCCTTACAAAACAGATTGACAGCTCTGTTACACAACCCTTCCTATTGCACAGAGCATAGGCATTAATGAAATACCTTTTATTTGTATTTGGACATCACACATTCACAAAATCAAATGTTTGGAAATCATTCAGTTCTAAGGGATTCTTCCTGCATTCACAATGTACTATTACAGGAGTTCTGATTAGACTTGGAGTTGTTCCATTTTTGTCAAGTTAATATTTATATTTACCTGTATCTGTTTTGTGTTCTGAGATTCTGATGTAGCTCTGCTGCATGATCAGGTGAATGATACTACTGTCTTTTACACAGAGGGATTGAAGTTCTTCTGTCATATCAGACATACCAAGTCTTAAGGTTTTGGTTTTAGTTTAGTTTGCCATTTTCACTATTTTAAAGCATCACAGCTGCTCTAAAACTGAACTAACAATCTTTATACCATGGTATTCTATTAAGGAAAACTTCTACAATCTAATCATCCAATCCATCTAATTAATGGATTATGGGAACAATTATTTAATCTGGTTTGTATCTCTGTACTCCAACCATCATATTAGGAGCTTTTTCTGTTTGGTTTGAGCAAAACTTCTAAAGGACTCGTCACTTTGTGATACATGCAGCAACTTGGATGATTCTAGCAATATATGAGGATGGTGGCCTAAATTTTGCCCTATTTTACTAAACATTTTTCAAACTGCTGGATGTAATTTGACCTCTAGTGGGCTGCATTGGTATAACAAATCCTTTCAGCTCCATAGGGTGTTTTGGGGAAAAAACCATGTATAAAGCTTGAACCAATGATTATGATTTTACAAATATTAGGTTTAATGGGTGAGCTTAGCTTGCTGATTCCTTGTCATATATCTCTTCTGGTGCCTTCCTATACACAGAAAGCCCTTCTGTGTTTAGAATTTTAGGTGACCAAGTCATTACTTAACTGTCAAATATGTCTATTTTTACTGTGACTGCCAAAATCAGTTAAACCTTTGTGTCAATTCTTGACTGCCATGCAGCCATAAGGAATATATTTTTGCTCTCTCCTTTAGGCCTTTTCTGCTTTAGTTTTTATTTTAATTCAGTTTCTGAACTGCATGAACACCTGTAGCAACATCTGTCCTTTCACTAGTAAGCTACCTACAGACTCCTGTACCAGAGGTTAGATCACTTCAAATGGTTCCAAATACATTAGGCATTTAATGTTTGGTTTTGTAAAAAATTTTGTGCGATTTTGGCTTGTGTTTGTCCTGTGTTTGAGGAAATATCCACAATATAGTTGGCATGCACAATTTTAAACTGGACTCTTAAAGTCCTGAAAATAGCAGCTTTAATAGAGTAGCTGTCCACCCTGGGGAAAGAGAAAAAGCATTGCAGATGTGTATGCCCTCAGCTATCCAAGCATGTGGTGTTTGTCATGATTTTGTGCTCTTCTCTGTGTAGTATTAGATAAGTATTTTTAGGCTCATTTTAAGCAACACTTGCTAACTGTCACAGAAGCTGAGAAATTGGCAACAGAAACATTGAACAGGAATGTTATCTGAAGAGTCTGTTCTGAAGTTAAGTTAAAAACTAGTGAGCAGCAGTGCTAAAAATACTTTCTAGAGTAAATAGGGAAGATTGCACTACTATTTAAGTCCCAGAAAACATGTATATCAGGGTATATTTAAATTCACATCCTCTCTACACTAATTTAACTGATTGCAGAATGTAATGGCAAGGGGTATTTAGAAAAGTGTCATGACAACCTGCCATGTTACTCATTATTGCAATACTTTAATGGTTGGTATCTGTAAAATCACATGCCATCTTAGGGTTTATGAGGGTATTATGATGATCAGTAACTTGCATTTAAATAATTGAAAAAGAATGATCCAATCAGCTAGGAATCCTGTTTTGTGAAACACTTAGCTGCTCTGTGGCATGAGAATAAACTGAGAACAGGCTAACCTGGGAAACTCAGGAGAGAAGTGGAAACAGAGTAAATAGTCAAAATTATTGGCAGTGTTTTTGTTAGAAGCCGAAACAGCAATTTCATGAGCTACTAGGTGAGAAAGATGGCTAAGCCTGTGCTTGCTTGACCACAGGATGAGCATTAATTAGTATTAATCTTAGTATCATTAGACCCAGATCTGAAGTATAAAGGTTTATTCTTTCAGCATAAATCACAATGAGTTTATGCTTTTACCACCTCAATTCAGACAAATTGGAGAAATGTACATCACTTCCAAGGGGTGCTGAACAAACAAAATATACTGCTTCAAACTCATGTGGAGAACTGTCAGAATTGTACAGGTACTGAGATGAATCTCCTGGCTGAAAAAAGCCCACAAAGCAGATTGCTCTTCAGGCCTTCTCAGGGAAAGGTGACGGATCTTTTGCAAGCAACAGATGCAGGGCATTCTGTAAAAGAACCACAAGTAGTCAGGAGGAGGTGAAAGAAAAGCTTTATAGTGGAGTTTTGGGATGCATTAGGCAGCTTTAACACCTCCAGTTTTGATGGCATTTAAAAATATGTTGGAAGGTGGTAGTTAGTCTTAACTTAGGCATACGTGAAAGGGGATGCTGGCAGAGAAGCACCAAATGTAGAAGGCCATGGAGGG
>NW_008678554.1:32964-38344 GCF_000695815.1 Acanthisitta chloris
CCATCTTGTTGGTACGAAGTGCACTGGATATGTGATCTGAGGAATTGAGCCCAGGCAGAGAAGAACAATCACAATTCAATGTGCTTACACTCCTTAGCTTCTAGTATTTTCTTCCTCTGAAATAAATCCTTCTATCTCAAGCATTAATAGAACCTTTTTCAACTTGATCTAGTTAAACCAGTCATAAGTTAAATAGGAACACAGAAAATATCTTTCAGAAGAACAATAAATGGAAGAAATAAAATGGAAGTTTGCTGGACTTGGTGACCTTCAACATCTCTGTGTGTTAGATCCCACGCACACCCATTTTTCAGGCTTACAGGGGTTCTTTGCTGTGAGAGCCAAGATCATAGCCCATTAGAGCACCAGCTGAGCAGAGAGTTATCCTGCATAGTCTAAAAGCCTCATGTTCTCATTAGAGAGAGATTACAGATGATTTAAGGCTGACAGATTTATCCCTATGTTGAACTTGTTTGTTAAATAAATCTATTTGTTCACAGCTTAGGGTAGTACATTTTAAATGAAGTGCTGGCAGTTGAAAGTGCAGGACCTGCATTTGGCAGGTGTGACAAACCCAGCCCTTTTCTCATACTATATGTACAGGCTTTCAAAAAGAAGTGTGAGAAGAGACAGATGGCCAGAGTGGGTCACCCAAAGCTCAGGGGTTTTTCAGTCCTTGCCTTTGTAGCTACCTTAAAGTATGGCTGGGCAGTGAGAGATTTTCAAAGGCAATCCAGGAAAAAGACAGTTTGATGAGAGGAAGAATTTGCATGGAGACTCACAAGTGAAAGGTGGAGGCATTCAAACTTCAGGCCCTTCCACTAAGGAGTTTCCACTGCAGAGATGGACTTGGGCAGGCAGATACAGGCACAGAGGTGCCATGGGAGGGTATGGGAAGCTGCTACCACATTGTTTCTTTCAGGGTTGAAATTGCTGTGTGAGAGGGGTGGAAGCTTGTCTTTTATGTATCTGTACAATATGGTAAACCAGTTTATCCTGCCTGTGCCAGTGTAGGAAATGAGGGTTTAGTGTAAGATAAATGAAATAAAAAAATACTGATTTTAAATCAGCAACAAAATTATTTTGTGGCTTGATCTCAATTTCAAACCTGGAGAGATTTAAGAGAGCTTTAGTTTTGAGATTTGTGCAATTGACATTGAAATGGATTGCAATTTCATTGCACAGGAAGCTTATTTTATACGTAATATTGTTTCATTACTGAGGAGTAGGAAAGGGAAGGAAATAAGCATTTACATTTTATAAACAGGGCAAGTGGGTGATGCAGATATAGGAAGCTGTTCTGATGGGGTCTGAAGAGAAAAGGATATTTGATTTCATGCCAAGAAATTATCTACAGAACTCAGATTTCACATGAAATTCCCCTAACTACTGAATTGAACTGTCTCTAGGTCATGGCCCATGAGCTGTTCTCCAGCTTTAGTCTCAGATTCGTTGGATAATAAATGGTGACCAAACACCAGGGAGAAGCTGTCACCTGTTCTGTTGTGGAAGATGTTTGCATGAAAGGACAAAGTGCTAATGAGCAAATGGTACCCCAAATAAAGAAGATACTTTCTGTGGCACAAATGGGGAATAAAGAAGAAATTTTTCCACCAAAGACTTACCCATCTGAAAACATCTGTATCAAGATACTCCAGCTCCAGACATGTAGCAAAATTTCCCTGTTTTAATATTGAAGAACAGTTTCAAGGTCAAGTAAAAGAAGTGGCACAGAAACAAAGAGGATGAAAGGATGGAATTACCAGCAACAGACAGATTTTTATTAACTAAAATCTGCATTGTACAGTACCTTCTGTAAAAACAGACCAACACAACAAAAACACAAACCAAGAAATACAGAAAGAGAACCCCACCTTGGGAGCTCGGAGGAAGAAGATAAAGGGCAAAACATAAATAACTTGTCACACACATGCCCTCTGTGTCCCCCCCATCAGTTCAGGTGTTTGGCATGCCTCAGTGGACTTGAGCCAGGAGTACACTGCTTATCTATTGGCAGGAGTAGAATCACTGCTGGTGTTTGGTGAGAGTGTTTATACATACATAACATCAGCCCTTTCAGCTGGAAATTACCTGGCCAAGTCATTAATTAGAAAACTTGCCCATTACTAAGGTAGCTCTTAACGAGGTGGGTTGAACTGTAGACAATGAGCCAATGCCAATAACTCATTAGGACATCTCAGCCATGGGCCTACCTCAGCAATACACCAAAGACTGGTGTAATGTGTGCATGCAGCTCATTGGTTTAGGAAGGTCTCTAAGTTGGTGCATTAACTTAAATCAATCAGTTGTTATTTTGCTTGAAATTCAATGTGAGTTTTAAAACACAAAAAGTATTGATGAGTTGCTCAAGTGATGTAAGGAGGATTAAAAGGTGAAGGTGCTCATTCCTATTTACTGTACTGTGTTGCCTGAAAAAATTTCAGCACTCTTGTCTAGCCTCTGATAAATACCACTTAAGGTCCAGTGAAATCTTGGACTGAGGAAAATCCTGTTCTCCTTGTACAGCTATTACCTCTGAGAGTTCAGGCTGATGTTGCAATTTCTTGTCTGTCTTGTTTTGTGCATGTTGTGTAGTGTGTGTTTGTCCTCTGTTTAGTAACATTTATGACCAGTTTGTTCATGTCTCTGTATCAGTGTTACAGGTGCCTAATCCATTAATGGCAGACAAATAAGGAAAATACAGTCTACTTGAATAATATATGATACTTAAATATATTAAAACTGTCATGTTCTCATAAATATTTTAAACTAATGGATGATAATATCAAGTGGTAAATGTTGACTGAGTTTACCCAATCCAGTAGATCACTGTGTATTTTAAGCCTCCAGATCTGTGTCTGAGTACACAGAATAAAATAAAGTTTGTTGTTCCAGACTTCCTTTATAAAGGCTTCACAATTGGATATGATTTTAGTTTTCTCTTAAGATGCTTCTTCCTTCTGCTTTAATTGCTTTGTAATTCTCTTGACTTTCCCTTTTAATACCACTACTCACATCTCCAGCATTTCTTTAGAGACTCTTTCTTTTACCTCTTGCAATTCTTGTGACTGTTCTTCTCAGGTGTTCTATCCAAGAGATCAGTTTAATGCTGTTGACTCTTACCTCTTGCTTTCCATCTTAGTGAAGCAAAACTTAGCTGCTTGGTGGTGCAAGAGAGATTCAGAAGTGCAGCTCTTCCTAGAAAGTACTTACACAACCCTTGAAGTAGCATAACAATTCTTTGGTACGTGGAGATTCTGTAAAGTGCAGTAGTGAGAAAGAAACAGATCTGTGTTGATGGGATGGACAAAAAGAACTGAATTTTCTGGGAGTAGCTGCAAGATAAGGTGACAGTCTGGAGATTGGGGGAGTTCAAGAGAAATGATCTCAAGGTTTCAGAAGGAGGCAAAAGTATAGAGAGGTGGTTACAGCAATAGAGTGGAAACAAGGAGAGACCTTGAAAAGTGCATGGCCATGTTAATCCCGAGCCAATGGATAAATTCAGGATGATTCACATTGCATGTGGGGCTTTATGTGCTGATTCAGATCATTAGAAATTGCAATGGGTATGTGAAATGCAAGCTGCACACCCAGCACAATCTGCAGGGAGCGTCATGGCTCGTGCCAGGATGGGGAGAGATCAGGTGCCCTTCCTGTGCCTGAGGGTGAAATGCCTGGATTGGAGTGAGGTGGCCGAAGGGCTGAGCTCACGCGCACCCCAAGGCATTGGTCTGTTGGCAGGCACAGAGCTCCTGAGCAGTGTGTGTGACTGAGTGGCTCAGCCAGGAGGTCACCTCTCCTAGCTGTGCCAGCACTGCATGGAATGCTCCCCAGCCCCTGGGATGGCCCAAGACCACATGATGCCCCTCAGTTGCTGGCAGACCTGAAAAATTACAAAGCTATAGCTTGGGCCTTGTAGCTTTTCCCTCCTGAGTTTTGGAATAGTCCAATGTCTCCAAAAAGGAGAAGGGAAAGTAGGAGCAATGAATGCAGTGGGGTGGGGGAGGTAAGAGAGAACGAAATAGCTGATAAAAGGGTGATTGTATAGTCCAGGATTGCTAAAGTCATATTTTTACTGTTACCATAACTGATTTGAATGGAGTGAGTGGGTCATTAATGTCAATGATATTGCTAAGTAGGTTGTGAGTTTTGTGTAACTGCTTAATGTGGGCATGAAGGTTATAGAAATACTGATAGAAATGTGGAGTCTAACAATGCTAGTTGGGTCAAGTTAAGTGCTAGGCAAAGTCTATGTGGGCACTTTTAGAGAAGGTTGGAAGAGAGAGGCTGAAGGATGTACCTGGATAGTGCTTGTAGAAAATGATGAAGAAATCTGAGAGGGTAGATGTGCAAAAGCCAGATTTGGGAGCAAGTTGCTGAGTTGGCAATGAGCTGAAATGATGAAGTCTGCAGATACAGCAAGGATGAGGGGGGTTATAGGCCTTGGGCATTGACCAAATTAAATGTAGGAACATCTTTGTGATAATTTTGTCCTGGAATCAGCCCAGAAATGACTCAAATCCAATAGTCAGTCCATGGAAGTTGAGAGTCTTTGGCTTACACTGATCTGTTTCTGACCCTAGGCTATTCTGGCTACCACTTGGGCCTGGAGTTCAGTATTGTGTTTTGACCTATCCTGCTTCTCCTTTCTTCCTCCTTACCTTATATTCAACCCAAAGTCAAAATCTATTGCTCTGTCACCTGCTAGTTGTTCTCTTGCTTTATGCAAGGCTTTGAAACAAAGATACTCTTAAGACTTGGATTTGTGGGTTTGTTTTTTTTTAATTTTAATATATTAATATAATCCCTTAAAGTTATTCCTGGGGTTTTTTTCTGGTTTCCTGTGACATATCCCCTCATGGGTTAGTCAGCTCAGGTTTGTGCACTCCTGGTGCTAATGGCATAAGATGATGTGTACTCAAGTCCTTATTCAGTAAATAAACTTTATTTTATAGTAAACTGCTCTGCTGGGATGTGTCATCTGTCAGGTGTCAGGCCACTGGTTTCAGCCCTTGGACTGCAGTAGCTGCTGAGACAACTACTTGGCCACATGTCTGGGGGTGCAGCATTCCCTGTATGAAGTAGTCTGGGTGTCCTGCTCCATTCTGACTGTGCTTTCCTTCTGCAGTGGCCTCACAGGGTGCTTTGCTACATCTAGGGAGCAGGACTGCAGGACCTCTATTTTTTGGTGTTGTAACAGCCTCTCATTTTAGCCACTGCTCAACTTATTTCTAGATACAAAATACATTTGTATATATGTATATACGTGTGTATATATATAATATGCATGTGTATATAATACATGTGTATATATACAAATGTATATATACACTTTAAAAGAGAGAAAAAGGAAGTACCTAATTTTGAGAAAGATGGATGA
>NW_008678554.1:38386-42098 GCF_000695815.1 Acanthisitta chloris
CCTCTATGGTGTTTACATTTTAGCTTTTCCAAGTAATAACTGGTCATTAAGTCAATGAGATGTGAGAACCGAAAGTCCTGGAGACTAAATTAAAGTTCACTTGGTTTATAACTTTTCAGGTATTTGGTTTAATTTATGCATTTGTTTTGCATCTTTTTTTTTTCCATAGTTCTGTAAATTTTGGTTTCAATGTTTTATAATATCTAGCAGTAAGTTTTTGGGAGGGTGATAGTGCTGCTGCTTTCATTATTGTACCTTGAGTATTTTATCCTTCTCTTGGAGCAGAATGGGAATATTGCTACTAATCACTGTTTCCAGACATGCTGAAAAACTTTTGAAGGGGATGTTGGTGTTTGTTCACAACATTGATTTTAAGATCTAGAGTTAAAAAGTGACTGGTGAGAGTGCACAGAAGATTTGACCCAAGTATTTAAAAATGGTCTTTCTTGCATATCAATGTGGCATAGTGACAGCCAGGAAAAATGAATGTGTTCTGAGCTTTGATTGATTTCAGTTTAGCTGTTCTATAGAATGAATTCACTTGAGTAAAACTCCACTAATTTGATAGGTAACCCAGAGTTTAAAGCAGTTTGTGGATACTTACAGGTATTCAGTTGTTGCTGAACAATAAAATTAAACATGTTTTCTTCCTGTGGTATCTAGGTCTTTTTCTTCCTCTTCCTATCCTCATCAGACTAAATGTCTTTATTTTTCTTCATAGATTGAAATGCTAAGGAAGAAAGTAAAAGAAAAGGAATTATTTATAATACAGCTTTTAGAAAAAATCTCTTTCTTAGAATGTGAGGTAAGGCATTACCTTTTAGGTTTTTATTATTGTGATTATTGAATGAAACCAAGTAAAATTTGAACCAATGTCATCTCATTTTATCTGGATGCATATTTACTATATGTACTTGCTGTTCTCAAATGGAAATTAAACTTACAACACCAGTGACATGTAGAATGTCTCGATATTCGTGCTGAGTTTCCTAACTTACAATTTTATAATGGAATCATAGTGACTTAAACCAGAAGCTTCTGAATAAAACTGTTGGTTCAATTTATAATTTTTTTAGAGAATTAAGGCTTCGTTTATTTTTCAATAAATACTTTTACATTATTTCTTCTGGGGAGAAGGTAATGTGCAACTTTATTTCCTTATTTAATTCACAAAATTTAAATAAAATAAACTTGTGGTGAAAACTACTGTTTTTCAGAATAAAGAATTACAAGATAAACTGGACTACTTAATGGAAAACCAACCAAAGACCAATATAGAAACCAGAGATACTGGTGTAGAATGTGATCTTCCATACAGGTATTTACTTCTTCTGCTTGCTTGTAGGAAAGTTCCTCATAATGTCCCTTATTAGTCCTGTATTAGTAAACCATTTTGCTGATAAACTGTTAGAGTGGATGGTGGGGTTTAAAAGAGCACTTCCATCCTAGATGCAGTGTACTTCAGTGGCTTATGGTTTAGGATTTATTATTTCTTTTAAAGATGCAAACACATTGCAAACCCTTGGGGAGTACTTATTTACAATAATGGGATTTAAGCAGGGAGCAAAGCTACAAGCCCGAGCTCTGCCTCTGTGAGCTCTGGGAAATGCTGATGCAGTGTGTCTGCTGGCAGTGCTGCAGAAGACACTGGACAGCTCTACCTGAGGCCAGTCAACGCTGGCTTCATGCACACCTTGCTCTGTGGGCCAGGAGGTGTGACCAGGGCAGGTAAACACAACAGGAACAGTTATGGGCTGCAGCAACTGCTGGGGATCTCCTACCTCTAGGCAGAAGATTGCCAAGTCAACAGTGTGGGAACATTACCACCTCTGCACTGGAATGTGGTCGGTGGTGCCCAGTGGCTGTGCAGCTGGGATTTGTAAAGATCCAGGTGCCTGCCCTTCTCCTCCTCCCCTTTCTCCTCCTCCTCTGAGCGCTGCAACAGGGTTGTGCTGCACCCTGGGAGATCTGGGCTTGCACTTGAATCTTCTCCCCAAGTCACCACAGGAAAGGGCAAAACAGAAGACAAAACAGTAAGATTAGGAGGAGCACTGCACATCACACTTGTGCATCCTAACTGCCCTGCAAATGGAATAATTTAGGCTGAGGAATGTGAATAAGCATAGGAAATCAGCAAGATGACAGGAAATCAGCAAGCAAACTAAAATCTCCTTCATAATCTAAAAATACACTAATTTCGAGTTCAGCCTAAACCTTAAAGCCAAAGTTTTTCACTCAGAGTGCCAACAGAAACCTAGCTGTTGTCCTCTCTATATGCAAGCACAGCCCCAATTTACCTGATATTTTTCCTGTTTTTGAGATTTCTCTCTATGTGGAAATGTTCCACTGTGCAGTGTAGATTTCACTGAATTACATTCACTCTTCACAGCTGATTGTGCTGTAAATTGTAATGTTGCTGTCTTTTTCAGTGCAGGATGCTTAATGCTAGGAGCTACTGCTGAACATTCCACTATGAGCTCCAGCAAATGCCTACATGTAAACGTGTCACTGACTGCCACAGGTTTTAGCCAATATTCTTTGTGGCATTACAGAAAAGAAATATGGGACATACCCAATACACTGATTGGTTTAATTTTAGCCTGTCAGTATCAAAACAAGGCAGAAGTTCATTGCCATGGCATTTTGAGCCCAGCTGTGACTCTGACATTAACTCTGTAAGCCTTTTCTTGTCTCCTTAGCAGTACAGGTACTGAGAACAGAGCTCCTGAAAGTCCGAGGCCGGTGAGGACGTACACCCCGTTCAAGAGAGTGTTGGAATTCAGCACAAAGAACAGCACATCTTGAGCAGTGGAGTCATTGTGCTTTCCAAACATGAGCAGATACCTTGCACCTTTGCAGCTTGATTAGATAAACTTTCATCAATTCCTAGAAAAGAACAGCAGCATGGAGTCTTGCTAAATTTATCCTGAAAGCAGCTTTTTAGTAACTTGGTACCTGGAGTTACTACTGACGTTACCTGTGAGGGGGATACGGAAGAAGCAGGATGAGTGAAACAGCAGTCAATATTGCTTCTTTAGAAGCTGTCTAGTGCAGTGTGTCATTTCAAATACCTGTAAGGAAGGAGCTGTATAGCTGTACAGGTTTTGTTTTTCTTCAGTCGTGCTGTAGTTCTGTTTGTGTAATGAAGCTGTAATGTATTTTATTGTCAATACTCCTAGAAGCTGTGCTGGCAGAGGGCATTAGTGTGAAAGCTCCTCATCTGTCCATGTGCAAACTGTGAGAGGATCACACCTCTCTGAGGGACCTGGTTTGGCTGAGGGCTCTCTCCACCTGGGCGAAGCTCATTTGTATCCAACATGCTTTTCCTGGGAGGGAGAGATGCAACTGGGCTATTTCAAACACTTCTCTCAACACATGCAGATGAATGTTGTGGTTTTGCTCAAAATAGTAAGCAATAGAGCAGATTTTAATGGAATTTGCTTTGTTGGATTGAGGCACTGGTTTGTAATTCCTCAGTCAGAGGATAGAGTGACCACTAGTGTTACATTCAATAGTAATTGTAGGAAAATCCCTGACACTTTATTTATTTACTGTCCCAACATAGGAAGGAGCTTTCATTAAACAGAATTTTGCCTACTGCAACCTGCAGCAGTCCCTGCAATTCCTACAGCAATAGCAATCCTGAGTCAGGATTTTGGTTTTTGAGTACTATATTTTTCCAAAAGCACACGAAATCTTATCCTTGGCTTCA
>NW_008678554.1:42158-43976 GCF_000695815.1 Acanthisitta chloris
GGGTATTTTTTTACATCTTGTTTTGCTCTCCCAGTCTTAGTGAACTTAAAATGAATTACTAATGTTATATTGTAGTTCTGTTAACATGAATGAAGGACTTTTTTTATATTATTACAGTAACTGCTACGGAAAATAACTTATGTTTTGTATGATTAATATTGTTCTTGCCTTCAGTGCCAGTCCCAGGAGGTACTGACCTTGCCACAGGACTTCACAAAGGGATTGCTTTTATTGCCAGTTGAATGCAAGTTCTTAAAGTCAGTACTGTCTGTTCGAATAAAGTACAATTTAAAAAGTTGTATTAAAAATAATAATATTAACCTCATAATCCAAATCTTATTCCTGCATTATTTCATGGGTTTTTGAATTTGTTAGAGAACTTTGTTTGTTCTATAGCTGTGCTGTTCACTAAAGAAACAGTGAAAAAAAAAAAAGCCTTTATCAGGGGATGGATTGAAGGATGTTGTGCCTGTATCAGGGGATGGATTGAAGGATGTTGTGATGTGGTACAGCTATCTTGCAGGAACACAAATTCCTTGATATAATCAGAGCATATACAGAATAAAATGGGAAGCTCAAACTTCTTCAGCTTTTCTGCTCAGATCAACTTCTGTTTGCATCTAAGTGACATTCTCCTTGCAACTGTTCAACTCCTGATGGAGTCATTGTTTTTTTCTAAAAAGTCAAACAGTATGATGGATTGTGTTATGCCCAAAATTCAAGAAACAATTGCAATCAAAGCCATTAACAAAAATGTAAATTATCTATCTGTAAAAACAGTCCTGAGACAAAGCACCCTCTTATTATGCAAAGCAGAGGAATTGCCTTGGACCTGAATACCAAAGACATGGAAACAGCTGACTTGTGGAGATGCTGTAGTCTTAACATTGCATTGGGTAGTTTTGATTGAAGTTTTGATGCATGAGTGAATTTGGGAGGCTCAGTTTGCTTTAAGTTCCCAAATAACAGTTAGTTTGATCAATAACTAAATGAGTTATGGTTATGAACAACTAAGATCACGCAGTGAAACTCTAAAAGAGCACATTTAAACTGGAGGTGTACGTTGATGAACCCACAAGATGATGAGCAGTGACTCAACTCCGACTTGAGGGATGAGCTTTGAACCTGTGAGATCGTATCTCCATCTAGTGGCTGATAACAGCAAATATTTGTCCAGTATCTGCTTTTGAAGAGAAAGGCACTGGAAAATAATCCCAACTGGTATATTAATGTCCATTAGGGATGCAGCTTTAGTTCATTACAGAATGCATTTTAGCATTTTTTTGTGCCCAAACTGTCCCTCTGTATTTCAGGAATTCAATTCTGAACCATGGTTTGTGAAAGTTACCTTCAGACTTCTGGTGAATGGATGAAAGTGGTATTTTTTATCAAAGGAAATGCACGTTGTTGTAAAAGACATTAACTGACAAGTTTTAAAAAGTTGAAATCCTTTATCCCTCTGTTTTTGGCCAGGATTCAGAAAGCAGAACCTGATGACTGTGAGGTGTTCAGTGAATGGTAGGAGAGGGCAGGATAAGTATCAAAATGCTGTTTTGACATAGACTTCAAAAGGAAGCTCATTCCACTTTTCATATACTCTTGAGGATCTCCTCTGAAAACACTGCAACTGTTTTAACTCTGAGACTTGCAAAGTTACAGTAATCTGCTCAAGACTTTACCAACACTGCAGCAAGGCATTAAGTTTTTACTGTAAAGGTTTTCTGTGTAAAGTCTGTAACTTGACTGATGAAATATAGTATTTTTTTCTAAACCAAATAAGGACTGAAGTCTCTGCTATATTTTAAGAGCATTTTGACA
>NW_008678555.1:0-19195 GCF_000695815.1 Acanthisitta chloris
AATTAAATTATAATTTAATTTAATTGAATTAATAAAATTTAATTTACATGTATATACATTTAAAATTTAAGAGTAAAAAGTGCTTTAGATCTTGGAGACACTGAACACTGTATTTTTACTTTTTTTTAACTTAGTAGCTTTTATAGAGATGGTGTAAAGACCACCATGTTAAGTTCACTGAAAATATGTTGTAGGTATATGTTAGTTAGCAAGCATTTAATAAAAGCTTATTAGGCTAGGTTGAAACAGAGAAAATAGATTAAGAAATTTTGGTGTGAGTGGTTGCATATTTGCTATGCATCCACATACAAGCTTTTTAAACAAGATAAGTTTCTTAGAAATAGAGTTCATGCTTCTTATATTCAGGGCATATTCATATAGAAAAAAAGAAAGAACTAATTCTTATCTTGAATCTCTAATTTCTGTTTTTACCCTGAAAGGCACATTTGAAACTAGGTATGACATACAGCCATAGTCTACAGCAACTTTATATTTTGCATTTCAGTCATACATCTCAATCTTTGTGGCATGGTGGTCCCTCATCTGCAGGTTTAGCACCCCTCTTTGTATCCCCATTTTGTTTGCTGTCTATTATGAGATTTGTCTAGAAACTTACTGGTTTCTCACAGGTCAAAGCCAGATGCTATGTGTTTCTAGTTAATTCCGGTTTGAAAGTTAGTTATGTTTGAAAGAGGTTAAAGGAAGAAAAATATTCTTTACCAATTTAGAATGAAGCAGAACATCCTAAAGACTACCAGGATTACTCTGGGAAAGGAAGATGGAAGTGGCATTTAGTAAAGAGTTGCAACTGAAAAGTCAGCTGATGTGAGAGGCTGGGCAGATAATACTGAATTTTTATTTATTTATACAGAGGAAGGAATGCCTTCCTGAGACCTCACAGGACTGAATGGTCAAGTCCTAGGATTAGACTGCTGTCCACAGAGTTGTTATTTGGGGTGCACTATGCAGCAGCATCCCCAGAACAAACTTCTGAGCTACACTATTTTCTTTTGTTAGCATAAGCACGAATGTAGGCTTTCTAGCCTGGTCCCTCAGAAAAAACATATAAACAGACTCAGCCAGTAACAATGTGAAAAACCTTTAGTGGTGCTAAATTTCTAACATAGAAGTTGAACCAACCTGCTGAATACAGTCTCTGAGGTGAACATAGCTGTTTAGAAAACCTTCATCTTCTATTTGTTCCTATTCCTGAGGACATTACTAAAATCTTATACACTATGACAGTGTAGGTAGAAATGTAAGCTCTTCTTTGCAATACGTAGCCACTACCTTCTGAAAGGTACAGTCTCTTATTCGAAAGAGAAAGGTCTGTATGACATCACTTCTATTATCTAATAACCAGCATTTTGTATAGAGCACTAACATCAGCTTTTCGAGGTTGCATATTCAGGTCAATCCTTTTCAGTTTAAGCTCCCTCTGCTAGCTGAATTCCTCTGAGTAAGCCTTAAATAATTGGATTCTACAGGGAATTCATTCTATTTGCCATTAAATTAAAAAGAGGAGGTAGATATATTTGTTGTACTCCTTAGAAACGTAAGCAAGGATACCATCAGTTGTGGAAAATAATGACAACAAAAATGTAAAGAAGCCATTAGCAAATTAGGATAGAACTTTGACTGAAGTGCAATGCAAAAGCAGCATCTGATCAGTTTTAAGAATATTTTTAATCTGAGAATTCACATTTTTTACATGTGTACACTGCTCAGTAAAATTGCTATTTACACTGCATCAGACTCTATAGTGTTTACATTAATAAATTATCACATAAAGAGTATATTCCTTATTCTCTGTATATTCCTTATTCCTGTAGATGAGAGTAATCGAGATATATGGTGATTGGGCAAGAGACTAGCATTTTGTCTGGGATCACTCAGATACTCAGAGCAAGGAAATTAACCTCTTTTAGCTCTTTAGACTCAGCCTAACATTCAGACCACAAATACGTCCCGCCTCTAGAAACATCCAATAAACTGAAATCCATTACTAAGATAGCAGAAGTCAGAGTGAAAGGCATCAATTTCACTGGGAAAAAAAAAAGACACACCAAACAAATATCTGTCGTGTGACTTTTATCTCAGTTTAACAATATAGCACAATCAGCTTGCATTCATCTGGCAGTATGCTGGTCTGTAAAATTTTCTTGTTTTTTTTTTCCTTGTCTTTTTATAGATGTGAGACAGCAGTACTATAAAATATGATCATGTTTTTAAAGTGATGCATTCTGAGATTTGTTCTTAGGGAATTAAAGAAAAGATGCATTCTACATTTATTATGTTTATGCACTACAAATATAAATATTTTTCTTTGTTTATATAATAATTTGTAACCATATCTGTCAACAACCACTCACACTCCCTAAATGTAAGCACAAGAAGAGCTTTGCTAAAATATTTAAAACCGAAACTGCTGCAAATGTTATCTTACAAAGAGTACACTTTGCAGGAATACGGCACAAACATGGTTAAGCTTGCAGAAGCACTAAATGACATGTGCAATCTACTTCTCTATCCACATACTCTGTTTATATTCTGCTGTTTTCAAGCATAGCATACTTGTCTCACTTGGAAGTATCACAGGTCTTGCTGCTGGAAATTAACAAAAGCTGTTCTTAGCTTCTTGAATGCAAATGAAAGAGATGTTAGATAAGATGCTAAAATAACAACTGGAGCAGAGGCTGGAAATTAGGTCTACTTTTTTTTTTAATCAGTCCCTCATCGCTAGGCAAGATAATTATGTTCTCTCCTATTTTTGTTTTCTGACTGCAGGCTATTTACCAGTTATCTGCAACACGGAATGGATATGAACATAAGAACCCCCTCTAACTTATTGATACAGATACTTGTCTCATGGGAGGAAGGCAAGCCCCTCAGACTGAAGGGTTAGCTGGCCATAGGACTCCCACACCCTGAATGAACCTTCTAGTTACTGCATTTTTGAAGAAAAAAGGGAAAGCAGCATGGCAATATTGTGGGAGTAATAAGCACTGGCACCTTCTACTGACTTGGTCAATACAGTGCTCGGTTGGTGTCTTCTCCTCTGTTTTCCCAGAAAATCACTTTGGATTTGGTGAGGTTTAAAATTAAGGCAGGCACTTGGACATTTGGAATTACTGGGATTGGGATGCTCTGTGCAATCTCAGAAACAGAACTTCGCTGCAAATAACAGAGAGATGTGATTTAATCCCTAGGAGACTGAAGTTCTGTTTCTGACCATGCCCAGAATTGTACCACATGGGTTCCCATATTCTCTATTCTGTAGCAACTTTAGTGCTATGAATAACAGAGCAGTCATGGCAAAGGCACCTAGGGAAGAGGACAATGACACTGTTTCTTTTTATCGCCTATAGTTTTTATGGTCTTAGTTCAAGGTCCTTGTATAGTAAGTGAATTCTCAAAAGCGTAATTCAGGTTATCACAGTTAGCTGCTTATAGCAAGATATTGTGAATATCCACTTTGGAATGAGAAGTAAACAGGAATTATGTGTCTAATTATTCATAAATTATTAATCTTCAGCTACCATTGCAATACAAAAACGTGTCAAAATAATACTCCTATTTGTCTGACCTTTTCAGGAAAAGCCCAAATATTGTGAATATTTCTATTGTAAACCTTACCATCAAATTGATACGAAAGGACCTAAAAAATGGAACTTTTGCTAAAACAGCTTCTCTTCAGATGCTTGTTGCTACAGTCTATTAGAACAGAGTTACTTCTCACTCAGCCTTTCCAAGCATATCTCATGGCTGAAATACAGAATAGATTTACCTAGAAAATTGCAAGACTACTTTCATATCTTGCATAATTCAAATACTTTATGTATTTGAAGAAAAGTTGGAGCAGTTTGAACTCCAAAATATAACTGAAGAATTTACTACTATGAACAGCTTACTGGGCTTTCTTCAACTGTCTAGTGAAAATCATGTGTCTGTAACAAGGATTTTAATGTCATTGGGAGCTACTGTCATTTCTTCCAAAAACATTCCACTCATAGTGGAGTAGTGCATTGGATAATATTTATCATCTTTACTTGAGTAAAATATATTTTTAAAGGCTGTTAGGGAAAAAAACCAAACCACAATCCAACAACTAAAACCACATTTTCATTTATGACTGAAGCAGAATAGCTGTTTGTGCAATAAGGGAAATATATCCAAATCATGCATACATTTATGTCTTCAGACTTTTTCTTATTTCTTGCTTATAAGGGCAGATTGACTGTTCCTATATAAATTATAATGATCAACTCCTAGTTCCTAGTTAGGTACATGCACAAGATCAGTACAAGTACTTATATGGATGCCCAGTAACTTAAGCTAAAATTTAGGACTCAGGCAACTAGGATGCAGTTTGGCATTTAAGTATCTGACCTAATTTTTAAATGAGCTGTATGCATGCAATATCCACAGAGACTAATGTTTTTATAAATAAGCCTTCTGTAAAGAATGTTTATTATAATTAGGCATGCTTAAATTGTTCCTAAAATGGTTTTAGAACTCTAGAGTAAGAATAAAAATATCATGGCCTGAAAAAAAAAATCAGTTTCAGAAAAAGGAGCAGCTCTGGAAAGTAGCATCAGACGAACAGTGGGAGATTACTTGAGCCACCAAGGAGAAAAACCGGTATCTAATCCGCTCAGTTGCCAACAGTTGCATGAAAGATTGAAATCCAGCTCCCCCCTTGCATCTTTTCTGATTCATCACGCATGATTAAGGCTGGTTTCAGCATAATAAAACCTGTTGAAGGACAATACCAATTTTATTTTTAAAAAGACCATGGTCACCTGGCCAGGCCTATAAAGTATAACAATTTAATTATTTTTTTCCTCAGTTCTGCACAAACATGTATCAGGAGACAAAATGTAGATTATTCAGGCCTTTGGACATAGCCCTTGAGACCCTTGAGAAAGTCCAGGTTCCAGAATGAGGACCAATCTATGCCCTGTGATTAAAGATCACACCATGCAATCATTATTTTCAAGTCCAAGTGTTAACATGAGGACACCTAACTCTTAACACAACTTGTAAATGCCTCTATTTTTTAGATGAGTTGTTGGCCTACACACCACATTTTCTCCAGTGCTGCAGACAAGGATGTCACACTATTATAAAAATTATGTGGACTGGATTTGTCCCAGGCACAAACACACATCTATGAGAACCCATGAACTACTGGTTATTTAGGGACCTTCTGCACGCTCATGCAGGGAGAAAATGGGAATATCTGCTTCTATTCCTGAAGTCTTTTTGAGGAAAAGGATTCCTTCTTTCTTTGTCCTAGGATTGTAAAATCTTTTATCTAGTACTTGTCCAGAAAAATGTCTGCTCAGACACATAGTCCCACAGACACTTAAGTGAGAAGTCTAAGTAGGTCACCTCAGAAAGTGGTGTATACAGATATCTACTCTTCACATGGAAATAACTTCAATAATTGTTTCTTTCCTAGCAATGGCATTTAGCAAAGTGGAAAGTAAGAAATTGCTCAGCAATAAAAAGGAGGACCACAGTTTTCTCTCGACTGTTTTTCAGTGAAACCTGATCCTGGGAAAAAGAACTACCTACCCTAAATTTCTGGTATAACAAAAGATATTTGTCTTGTATATTACCTTTGCTGGTCTGTTGCTTATTTGCAATTCAACCTAATGGCTACTGAGCACTTTCTTGAGGTATCCCGCAAATATTCAGAATGGTGTTGGCCATACATGAAGAGATGTAAAATCTATAACATGGTATACCGGTGAGTGACCTGACCATTTGACTCTCAGCATGGTGAAGTATGGCCAGCACTGTGAGGGTTGTATGGGCAGCTAACCTATTTTGTTGATCTGGGGCTACCCACTTCCCAGAGACTTGCTTTTATTCCCAATGAAATCATGATAAAAAGGCTCACTTAGATGTAAACTGAGTGGAATCAGAGCCCTGACCATTCCCCATTTCAATGCTCATCTGACATTTCTCAGTGTTTCTGGGAGAATGACATAACTGTGTTGTGATTACTCAAGTCTGAGCTAATGGGTCTAAGGATATTAAAGTGAAAAAAGAAAGTGTCACAGAGAATGTGAGGTACAATACAATCACTAAACTGAATCCGGGAATATAAAATGGAAAAAAAAAAAAGGAAAAGAAATCCCAGTTAGTCTGTATTTTCAGAAGAAACACTCTTCTGCTGCCTTCAGTCTGTGGAAGAGAATGCTGCAGGAATATACGTATAAAATTATTTTGTACCTCTGCATCACATCTACTCACAGAATCCCAGAATCAGTCAGGTTGAAAGGGACCACAGTGGGACATCTGATCCAACCTCCCTGATTATGCAGGGTCATCCTAGAGCACGAAATGCAACAACATGCTTCAGGTTGCTGTTTTGCAGTCGCTAGTTACAAGTCTGTAGGACAACAGTGATATTTTTGAGCATTGTTTCACTACAACAGTGTACAGCCAGCTATACTGGTATCAGGATAGGAAACCTATCCATGCATAGGTTACAGAAATGCACATGCCTACAAATGGGGCAAAGTCTCATCTACAGAGGTGCAAAACCAGTTTGTGGAAAGAAAATTCTCACCTCTATGACTGCTCACCACTCATCCCACCCTGCACCCATGAAGGAAAAAAGTGCTGAGGTAGTCCCAATGAATTTATTAACTACACATCTAGTAAATAACTATAATGACCTTGTGCTCCACATGTGGGTGTTTTAAAGCACTCAAATAACAGCACCACCACAGTAATCTCTTTGGTAATTACAGTGATCAAAGAAACACAGAAAAATTGCAGGTTTCAATAGGGGAAACTGCTGGTTAAATTGTTTACTCCCTGGGATGTGTGGAAAGATTAATTAGTTAAATCATGGTGGGTTTTAAATATCTTTGTGTTTCCTGGAAAATATTAAGTTGTTTCATTATAAAAAAAATAATGAGGTACTATGTAGATGAATATCTAACATTAGAAATGTATGGACAGGGTGATTACAGTTTTATTTATTAATGTATTTTAAATGACATGTCTTTCTTCAGCTGCATTCACGCAATGAGACATCTGCAGCACTGCTCACTTTTAGTTTGCTGTCTCCCAATACAATCTATTCTGCATCTAAACCTGTAATTGCATAAGCTTCTGCTTATACTTTACTTTGATTCTCTTCTCAAAGATCAGCTTTGCTTCTAGCTAATGCTAGCATATAAATCACGTGGCACTTTCCCACTGCTGATCCTTGAACCACACCTAGCAGTTGAGAATTTCAGAGGGCACAAGCCAAAAGCATACCAATGTCACTCCAACAATTTATCAACATAAGCAAGATCACTGCCCAAGTTCAGAGTCTAGAAACATGCTCAGAACTGCTCAGCTTGCTAGTTGTAATATAATTTAGGAGTTTAGGTGCATTAAGTTCCTTTTATTGTTGATAGTTATGGGTCTATACTAACTAGCAAGTCTTTGGATACTAGAAAGTTTCATTGCTGGTGAAATTTGTTGTAATAATTTTTGTGGTTTGCATTTAGAGATGAGTAGTGTTTTAGAAAATAGGAAAAAAATTCAGCAAAGTGCTGCTAAAGGTATAATCTGTGGAGATTTTCCTGAAACTGGTGAATCTCTGCTGTCACAGAGGCATGCTCAGTCCTGGTGAGGAATACAAAAAGGCAGTAGAATAGCTGCAAGGAACACACATATGACATACGTAAATAAAAAATCAACACGTGATTGTTCTAAAATGATGGTAACTATAAATCAAAAGTGGTGGATGAAGAAAATGGGTTGGAGAAGGTTAGCACTCGGCCAAAATAATGAAAAGTCATAGTATTTTTCTCAAGCCAAGGATGTAGTTTATAGGCATTAGCATATCTCACAAATATTGAAGAAAATGTATATGAAACTCTGAAGAAGATACAAATAAACTGATGCTAACAATGAAAATAATTTTTTTTTTTGCAGCTGTTGAGTGCATTTGAACTAGTTTCTTACTGAAAATGGCCCCTGACTAGGCAGTTGTCAAAGATAACTAAGCTTCTTCAGTGTATGCAAAATGTTTGCTATATATACAAAAAGAAATTCTGTGAAAAGGATCCAACATCACATGGAGGATGTACAGTAAAACTCTCATCAAGGCCCACAGTGAGAATAATGAATTAATTGCATTTGTACAGTAAAAGGTATGCTAAAGAATGCAGATGTCATTCTATTTCATATTAAATATCTAAAAGATAAAGAAAGAGAAAACAAAAGTCCTAACCTGATGTTTGGGGGTTGGTTGGTTTGTTAGGGTTTTTTTTGTTCTTCTGTTTGTTTGTTTAATTGCTGTTTCATGTCTGAGGTTTTGGTTCATTTGTTTGTTTGTTCTGGTTAGATGTTTTGGATGTTTTTTTACATACATATACACAGGATATGGACTGCAGGGAACCAGAGTGAAATGAAGACTGGCTGACTGAAAGGCCTCCATTCTTCAAAATCATCTTTGGTAGGTTAGGATACTACTGCCTGACATTGCAAAAGTATGTAGAAATGTGTGAAGAACAGTCAACTGAAAGATACAAACAAGTAAGGGAATGAAAGTAGAAGAATGTCAGAAAAGAAAAACCCAAACTCTCAAGGAAAGCATTTAAGACATTTATATATCCATTTTATTGTACCTCCTCCTCTCCATAATAAATTAATAGGAGTGAGTGGTAAAAGTATCATGGTATCCTGGGATAGCATGAGTGCTCTAGATTATTTCTACTGAGATAACTTCACTTTGCTAAGTATTTCTACACCAGCTATCACATAAAAATATCCTTAAATTATTTCAGGCTAATCAGATCAAAGTATACAATACAATTTTTTACAGAATAGAACATAATTCATAGAGAAATTAATAGAATAATTGTACAAAAAGCATCTACAAATTCTCAAAATTAGATATATTAATATTAGATATAGATTGGTATTAGGCCTAACAATTAAATATAAACATCACCACCATGTTTCTTACATCTTCTTCTCTTTCATATTCCCCTTTTTTTCCCCCTCTCATTTTTACCCTCTGCAAGTGCATTATTTGTTTGGTATTTTCTCCAAGTACCTAGTCTCAGCTCTCTGTGACTGCCTTAGACAACAAGAAATGAAAGTGTGTTCCTCTGAAAATCTGGTCTAGGATCCTTTAGCCTATGTGAGACACTACTTACGGATTTTTTTGGTGTTTAGGTATTTCTTTCCCACAATGAGTTTTTTTACTTGTCATGATGAAGTGTAATTCACAATGGCAAAGCATCAAGGTTTGTTTAATTTCTTGCTAGTATTGTGTTATGTACAGAAATGAAAAAGGTTACTGGCAGCCTTAGGGGACTATTCATTACATCAGAAAGCATGGACTGCGTTACAGAGCCTACTGCAGGGATTGCAAAAATCCATTTGGGGGAGAGGGCATAGGGAATAGACACCAGCTCAGATCAAAGTGAATGACAGAAAAAAGGCAGCGGGGGTGGACATTTTTAAGCATGTCTTTGTCTATGTGAAGAATTTTAGTTGGTTTTTGGGTGCTGATCCCACAGAACAAATAATACTGTCATTTCCCAAGTAAATGCTGTGAAATGTCAGTTCACTTGGAATGTGCTTTAGAGTGAAACAGCTGCCACAAGTCATGAAACAGCTGTCCAGACCATGTTTTTGAGAATTTGTGCTTGAGGGTACCAGTGATGTTCTGTTTAGGATGTATTGATTTCTAAGACAAAAAGTATAGTGGTCTAATTTCATAGTACCAGATGACAATACACATGCACACAGTACACCAGTAGTGTTGCTGAGTCACATTCAAGGGTCTCTGCACAGGTTTGTCCATGATGCTACAGGAAGACCTGAGGAGAAGTGATGTGTATGTTATGTGCTGCCTGTGTCTTATCCCAGCATGGATCTAGTACTCCCCTGTACCTGAACTATTTCTGATTCCCAACAATAGCTCATACTGCAGATGTACAGCAGTTATGAACAACTTTAATTCATTTTCCTGTTGGCTTGTGCAAAAATGGTTTTCAACACTCTAAGTCAGTACCCAGGTGAGTATTCTTACCCTTGCAAATAAGTGGGGCTGTTTACTCTGGTCAATTTTAAGGCCACACTACAGAAGAGTATGTGGTGGAAAATGCCAGAAATTACACCGAAAATGCTTATGCGGGAAACTGTGAGAGTCCAATAAACACTGAGTATGAGCTGTTGCTTCATGCCTTTTCCAGACTACTACAAGAATTGCATTTATTAAAATAGAAAAACAACTGATAATTAGCACTTATATGAAGTCCTCAGAATTTGCTGGCTCTCTAGCTGTCACTTTATGCTGTGCTGCAGATTCAGGCTTCTCTGAATTGCATGTATTAATTACACTGTCTACTAGGAAAGCAGAAGGTACAGAAAACTGAGTCAGCAAGTTTTATCCGCCCTAAATTCCCTACAGCAGGGAAGAACTGACTTCAAGGGCATATTTTTAGGTAATCTATGTCCCTACACTTAGTTGTTAAAAGGTTTCTGCAGTGGATCCTGACAAAACCTGTTGCTAGAATTTAGCAGGTGATATAATTTTTAGAACATCAGAGCAAATATATTCTTGTCCAGCTAAGGTAAAGCTCTGGTTTCATTAGCTGGAAAAAGAGAACAGATGCTGGTTTTGTTTGGTACTTTCTTCCCTAGTGAAAAGTTATATGAGCTCTACAGCTGTTTACCAGAAGTGAGGAGCTGGCTCCAAATGTACACTAGAACTGCATTGTATACACATTAGCAAGGCTGTACATGCTCACATGCAAAGCAAGCAAGATTCTCCTGCAAAGAACATGTTCTAAAACTTGCTTTCTAGCATGCATTCAAGACTATAGCAGACATCTACCTATCCACAAGGGATTATTTATAGCCCCAGGCAATTGCCCTAATCTTGCAAGCTAAAAATCAGACCATATAGCAGGTTGCTGCTGTTAAAATAACTATTGGAGCTGAACAGACAAGATGTTATTTTCAAACCAAACCATTTGGACATATTAATGCTTGAAGACAAAACCCAAACATACATTTAACTTTGACTTAAAATCTGTTTTGTGATTAATTTAAAATGCATATGTTTCATAAATTATTTATGTGTTGCAGACAAGAACTGAATGCCTGCAAACACTTGAGCCTTTTGTGTTCAGAATTAAGCAGTTTAGAACACACTCAAAGGCCTTTCCTTCCTGGTGACTGGTTTAAGGAAAAGGCTGGACTCAGACAGTGAACTTTAGAGGAGTAGGAGATGAACAGAAGTGATTGCCTATGTAGTTTGAACAGCCAGATTATTAGAGCTTCAGAAAGTGCTAGGGAACCCATTGTGAAAGCTCTACTACAATGGCACTACTTTATAAAGGAAGGGTATGATATAAACAAGAAGTTTCGTAGGTTTGGTGTAACTGTAGTAGTTCCAAATTTATTCATCTTTAAAAAAAATTGTGATATAGGGAGCTCTAGCTACATTCTTTGAAAGGTGTGAGAAAGGGGTCTATTCTTTGTTGCATATGTTTACTAATTCATCTTTGGCCAACCATGGCTGTTGTAGAAAAATGACAGTAGTTTATTGTAGCAACAAGGGAACTGTACAGCTCTCTGGCAGAAAACTAGTGATCTGAATGGAGAGAAAGATGCTGTTGTCTACTAGAGGGGAAGGTTGTTCCTGTACCCACTCTCTTGTCCCACTATGGAAAGGCTGGTACTTCCCCTGGTTCTATCTTCTCACATACCTTATAGAGTTAGGCTGTAGAGACTCTACAGGTCTCATCATGTTATTCTGTTTTTCAGTTCCTCTCTCTATTTCTAGTGAGAGCTTGTGCTTTTAGTCTAATGCCCCATTCACAACACACTGACCACAACAGAATGGCAGCTACATGGAAAAGAAAAAAGAAAAACAACCAAAAAACCTAGGAAAATTGAAAATTTTTGTCACTAGTTTTTTACTTTTCTCAGCCTTCCCTACTTAAATATAATTTTATTAGTAAATGTACAGGACCTGGCTCTCAATTGCCAAAATCCAAGAAATATACAGTTAGTGCTGATGTGCTCTTGCTTTTCATACCCAAACTTGCAAGACATAAATAGTCCCTGTTGATATAGCTGTACTCTCCACCTAAGTTCTAATTTCAATGGCATTAAACTCCCTTCATCATTTTGACTTAACCCTGAGTTGCACACTATCTCTTCCCATGTTAAAAGCATACTTTATGTATGAAGGCTAAGATGTCCTCTGATATTTATTGCAATGCCCAGATATACAAACTGTGATTTATGGCTCTGTGGGGCACACAGCAAACCACAGTCTAGCTTTTGCTCTGGACCTAGAAAAGAAAGAAAAAAATTTGGTTTTAGTTCTGTGCAGGTTCATCCTCCAACTGGAGGTATAAATTTTGCAAAGGCATGTTTGAAGTTAATGTCCTTCTATACTATAGAGTAAAATACATCACTGGCACCATGAAATTACTTCAAATACTGCCAGAGCTACCAGAAATACCTGGATATACACATGGATGTAAGCTCAGTAGGGCAACAACCTGGGACTGCTATTCTCATATGACTCAGAAAATTAAGTCTGAGATGAGGTAAATACAAGAAAGGGGTCATGGTGGGCAACTCCAAACTACAATTCAGGGCTTAAATTAAGGTAAATTATGTTTAGGAACTAAAATCTACTGATAAACATCTGCCTAGTTAGGGACCTTGAAAAAAGCACAGGAATTGTCAAGGTTTACATGCAAGTACCTCAATAAGCTTTTCAATTTTTTATGTTGGAGTCTGCAATTACTTGAGAAAATAATTGCTCACTGTAATTTTCCTGATGATAATGAAATAGGCCATATGTCAACGGTTTCAAACTCTGCTTAGATATCTCCTGAGAGAAAGCATGCAGGTCTCAGCCCTGTATGTATGTTAGGTTTATTATAATTTTTTCACAAAGCATGAGAAACTACACAACATATCAGTTTCAGGGATGTGATTCTTTATCATCATCAAATATATAAGTGCCAGTAGGACTACCACATTTTCTATTTTATAATAAGGAAGAAAATTTAACAGTACAGAGAATTTTTAGATAAGCTGCAGACAATCTTACCCTATTCCTCTAGATAATCTCTTGCAGAACACAGAAACTAAAAACAAAGCAATTACCAATATTTAGAGGGCGTCTTGCACAAGAGCCAAACAATCACTCATGTACTTTTGGCACTACTTTCCCCTCTATCTTTAGAATCAGAGAATCCAAGAGGAATATATCCAAAGATGAAACTAGATTGATCCCACCCACAGAAGGATCTGTCTCCACAACAACAGTCTTATCTGGGAACGTAGAAAGCAGTTCATTGTGTCAAATAGCACTTTTATATGCAGCTAAAAGTTGAATTAATAAAGCTTCACAGGGAAAATCGTAAAAGAAGTGACATACTAAATGTAGATTACAGTGAAAGAAAACAAAAGGAAAGCAAATAAAGATGCTTACCCTGGTACTTTTTAATCCTTCAGTCCACTATCAGAAGGTTTTAATGCCCAAAGGCCAAGTAGCCACTTACATGAGATAATGCCAACCCATTAAATCTCACAGTAAATTAACAGGCTTGTTTTATTTCCACAGCTTACCTAGCAAGGAAGACAATTCCTCACAGAAAAATTTTGTGCACATTTTTACTGATGCAAATAAATATTCACTGTCAAAAACTGTGGCTATATATGCATACACAAAAAACATCTTCAGCAAAACCTTTGGTGTCTTGTGATGCTGGGGGAAGGGAAGCTTGATCTGTGCTGTCTGTAGCTATGCAGCAACATGGACAAATGTTATAGAAGTGTTCTGCATCCCTCACAACTCAGCAAGGGAAGAGAATGTAAAATCTATCCTCAAGTGTCATGTGTCCTGCGGCAGCTGTTCTAATGTTCACAGGCTTCTAAGATCAAACATTCTTACTGAAGTAACTGAAAATTTGTAGACAGACAAAGAGACACTTATCCACAGTGAACGAGAATATTAACGATGCAAATTAAAAACACATTAGAAAATATAAGTGTTTTGGTTCCAATAGCTATCTGTCAAGCATGTAAAATATCACCACAAATGTTTCGTATTTAAAACAACAAAAAAGGATCTGTATTAGTTTGCTCTTTTTCAAATAACATGGGGATTTTTTTCCATTTAGCTACAGCTGGCAAAATATGTTGCAACTTACTGCAACAACCAGTTCGGTTTTATTCCAGACTTAAAAACTAACTTAACTAATCTTCATCATTACTTGAATCATCTGAAGTGATCATTCTAAATAAAAGCATATTTGTCTCTGATAGTTCAGTGTAAGAAAATTAGAAACTACTGAGATGACAAAGCTAAGGTTGGTGTGGTAACAGAAACATTAAGCTTTCTCACAAGTTCAATGATCTCCAACATAATGAAATGTCATTTGTAAATCTGTAATGAATAACAATAGATTATCTGATCTCAGTGTTCAAATGTTCATTCTATTGACACTAACAGATAAAAGAGACAAAAAAAACCAAAGTCTAAATTTTTCACCACAATAAAAGTAATGCTATCTCTGAAATGTATTCCAGACCTTCAGAGCCAATATTTTTTAACTGACTTAAGCTTAGATTTCAGTATTAAAACATGATAGCACATTGCAAATAGCAGAGAGTTTAACCTTGTACAAACTTAGTCAAGAAAAGTCGGAAATGAAGAAGGTAGAAAGATAGGCAGTAGCATCCACTCATTCTAAATCACACCCTGGTATCTGCAATAGCAGGAGAAGCAGCACCTTTCCTTATTTTATTAGACAGATGCTTCTTTTACCCTTGTGAGTTATTCATAACAGCAGTAACTTCTGCTGCCTGCTATATCAACTTCATTTCTAAAAAAAGGGAACCTATAAAAATGTGAGTTTATTTATTCAAGTCCTCGAAGTCCAGCATGAGGCTGTCATGAATTTCAGAATAATTTTGTTCCAACTTTCTGACATGTTTCAGTGGAAACATTCAAAGAGAAAAAAAAGAAAAAAGTACTTGGAAAATTATTAATATTTCATATAAGAAATAGAAATGAAAGAAAATAGTCTTACAAAGAGACAGTACTCAGGGCTGTGATATAAAATTGTATTTTTAAACATCAGCCATGAGATTTTGTTTACAATTGGCTTCTTCACAATCTGTTTGAAATTCTATAAAAGGCAAAGTTCTTTTGATAAGTGGGAAATTCATGGACTAGATTAAAGTTCTCCTAAGAGGATGAAAATTCCAAAGCCATGCTTTTGCTAAAAATAGAACTATTTTTTAAGGGAATCTCTCCAAAGGCCAGCCACATCTTTTGAAATTTTTTCAGTAATGCAATGAGAGAGAGCTGATAATATATGAGCATGAATACAGCCAATACATTTACAACTGCTTTAGAAGAGGCTATGGATATATTCCATACCTGACTGTCCTTAACTAGTTTACTCATAACCTGCAATTTTCTTGCTATTCTTCCCTAGACAAAGACTTTTAACCAAGCAAAAGTAATCATTATTAGGGTAAACATGAAACTAGAAAACACAGTAAGAAGCTCTTAATGAATTTTTTCTATAATTGCAGTTGCTTTCTTTTGATTAAAAAAAAAAACACAAAAAACAATCGAGGAAATCACTAATTTTTAAGGAATTAGGTTGGGAAGACCTTTAGGAACTGGTATGAGCCATGTCATGTTTTTATTCAGAGATCCCATTTCACTTGCACACATCCACACCACGTAAATGAAAAGTGTAAATAAAATATTAGCAGTCACACTACTGCATACCCAGTTCTTACTCACCTAATTCCAAACACTGGCAAGGCTGACTGTGATGCTATTGTAGGCACCATGAAGGTTTCCTTTCCTTTTGGATCTTCTCCTGTAACTTGCTCGCTCCCTGACATAGACTTCTTTACTCTCTGAATCATTATTTTCTCATGGAAAAATCCACTACCATTAACAAGGATGACTTAAGGAAAAGCTGTTTCTAGAATACCCTGTAAGATACAGTCTACTCCAGTTAGCCCTTTCCCAGAGCTCACTGCTGCTGGAGTATCTCCTAATACAGTAGTTTCTCTATACAGGAGTTTAAATGGATCAAAATGGTCTGCAACTCTTCCTCATCAAGCACATTCTTCTACTTATTTATCATGCACACTGTTTAGCATTTCACCAGTGCCTTTCCCAGACTAAGGCTCATTTTTATGAAGGGTTATTGTTTAGTTTCTTTTGGTTTAGTGTTTTCTACTGAAACTCTGTATTAGAGTTAATGAAAGTACTTGCTAAACCCTATAGAAGATGAATACTCCCTACTGACTCCCTGGTTCTGCCAGCCAAAGTATATCAGTGGGGTGTTTTATCCAGTGGGAAAGCATATAGCTACAGAGAAAATGTGGTTCTGAGTATGGAGGAAATAAAAAACTGGCAGTGGAAATCTGAAGTCTAGGAGCTACCAATGACAGATTCATCCTGAGACAAGGGAGGCTATAAAACTGGAGTTGCAATGTCAGAAATGAGTGTTTTAAGCTGCTCGAAGAATCACTGGCAAAGGTGTTGGCAAAAGCAGCTTTAATATAGAAGGGAAAGCATGACACAGTTCATTTCCTATGTTTACTATTGTCAAGGTTTACTAGTTGCCAGATGGTTAAAGCACATAGAGATAAATCAGACTAAAATCTAAAGTCAATCTATCTAAAACTAAAATCAATGTAAAATGATCTGTGTGGAAGCTGGAAATGAAAATAGGATAAGGTGTGAAAGAGTAAGGATAAATGGAATGAGTGAGGCCCTCCAATTGAGTCACAAGGTTCAGAATGGACCCTCTTGCCAAGCTTAGCCCTGGACCTGACCAACAGTTTAGGCCTAAAGGTTTTAACAGCAGTTAATCTTAAAAGCTCTCAATAGATAGCTCAATTTAAACAATTTAACACAAGAGTCTATAGAATTTACTGTAAGCACAACAGCAACTCAGTTACAGGCTTAACTTACTCATCAATTTAACATACTTAAGAATCTAAGAGCAACATTATCATACATTTGCTATAGCATGTTCACAGTTGCATGCACACAGACCTAAAGAAGTATGTACAAAGTATATTCCTGTGAAATATTCTCCATGAGTTCAGTGAAGCACTCACATCAGGTGCCTTTGCATCTTTTCAATGGGCAAAGGGCTGAGCCTCAAGGAGTGGGGGTATCTGCCCAGGCTCCATCAGCAGCATTTGACATCAGTCCTACAAGTATCACAAACTTGATAGTTCACTAGCCCTGAGAGGCTCCACTCAGGGAGATTGCAGGTTGCAGCCCACTGTGGTCCAGGAGAGCTCAAAGGGTCTTACTTAGGACCACCCTTTATAGGGTTGCAAGAGAGCTGGATTTCATCATAGCAATTTTCCATTTTGGCTGCAATTCTGGTCAGGAACTTTCTTTGAAAGTACAATAACAAAAGTGTTGTTCTACTTGGGTTGTTACTGGGGCAAAAAAAATAATTTTCCAAGGCTGCTCATTAAAAAACAGGATCTTGTGGACAACATGAATTCCTGGGAGCAGGCAGTGTTTCTGATAACTCAAGAGGAGCTTAGCGCAGGTACTGTTCATCAAGACCGAGGCCTAACAAGCATTTCTGACATCACAGAGCAGCCTGGGGGCTGGAGTGTTGTGTCACTACAGGCAATTGCCACCACTGATAATAAACATGATATTTTACTCCTTCATTAACAGTATTTTGCTCCACATATCCTGTGTATCAAACCACGGGGGGAAAAGAAACATATTTGCAGTTCAGTATGTTACTAACATTGTAGTTTCTGGAACAATCCCTCACTATCAGAAAGCCTGTGTGGAAAATCTAGATATACCCCATATATACTTTAAAATTGTGGAGTTAATTATTTCAAAATGCTTCTATTATGTTACTATAATATCAGTTATATATGTGTTATTCAACTGATGATGGATACACCAATGATCTGCAAAGCTGCTGCACTCTGAGACAAAACATCATAAATAGAGGAACTAATTTTCCAAAAGAGAAAAATACTTGAACATGTGGCTAATCAGAAACATTGAACACTAACCTAAACTCTCTGACTTCAGTGCCAAGACGATTAGATCACAATGAACACTTTGGGCAGCTCCTCATGAGGTACGCAGTATATATTCAAGGCAATAAAACCCAAAGCACTTAAACACAAAAGAAATATGAACACAGGGAAATCAAATTTCATGCACAGCTTCACATCGTGTTTTTTTATTATTGTGCAAATTTCTTCATGGCCTCTGGCATAATGGATAGAAATGCAGCCTGTTCATTATAAATTCCCTCCTGAAATCACTGACGAGGCTATGTCTCTGATCTAAATGAAGGCACCTCCTAGAAAGTCCAGTTTATTATGCCAAGGTGAGGAGGAGAGAGGCAGCAGGAGGGTGCCATCATCAACTGAAACACAAAGCAAATAGACTTGTCCTCCTGCAGTGGTCAGGCTGCTAGCTCCAAACTGACACTTCTGTCTCATTACCAGGAAATAACAGCTGCAGTTTGCAGATCAGGCTACAGATAGGAGCTTCTATCAGTGATGCTTCTGGACAGAAGTTGCAGAAGATTAAGTTTGGAAATGCAGATGAATTGCTGCAAATTGTGGCCTTGCCTTGCAAGGGCTGCAGCAGAAGGACCTGAAGACACTACGGCATTTTATATGAAGTTCCTGTGAATAAATGTCAGGGTTTCATTTCTTCACAGGCGCATCTGAGCACAGGAGAGGTCTTGCATCTTACCAGCTTTCACATATGCCCAATCCACACATGCTACACCCAGGGGACAAGAGGGACCAGGTTTCTTATCCCTAAAACCGTCTAGATCCAGAATGGTTTCTAGGCTGAGTTATGATCTCTTTCCAAGGCAGCATATGGAGAAAGACATTGCACCAAAGCTCTCCTGGTCTATCTCAGCTGCAAGATGCTGAAGCAGAGGGAAGGAGGTGCAGTGAGACACAGCTGCAGCCCCCATCTGCCTCTACAAAATTTGGAGCAGGTCTGCTGCAGTTAAGTGGGTAGTCACCCCTCAAGAGCATCTGCAAAGAGAGAGGTCCCCTGCTTCATTACCGGGCCAAAGAATTTACACCTCTTTAAGCATGCTAAGCTGTCGGAGAACAGCTTAGCTGTTTTGTGGCTCCC
>NW_008678555.1:19206-22482 GCF_000695815.1 Acanthisitta chloris
CCATGTCAGCACACCTGGATTCCAGTCTTGTCTGCAGGAGCATTTCTCTTGGACAACCTTCAAAAGTAAGTGATGGGGTATCAAAGCCTGGGTTTTTTTTCCCTGGCTCATTAAAGACACATTATATTTGTATGTTTTAACCTGGGGAAATCTTCTGTGGACTTTACACTGTTCCAGATGTGGCAGGGGTGGATTCCAGTCTTGTCTGCAGGAGCATTTCTCTTGGACAACCTTCAAAAGTAAGTGATGGGGTATCAAAGCCTGGGTTTTTTTTCCCTGGCTCATTAAAGACACATTATATTTGTATGTTTTAACCTGGGGAAATCTTCTGTGGACTTTACACTGTTCCAGATGTGGCAGGGGTTTGCAATGGTCCAGATGTGGCAGGCCCAGCTGGACTGGTGAGGCAGAGAGCAGAGTTGTTCCTGGCAGAGACTGTCTGAACTAGAAAACCTGGGTGCTGAAAACTGCTCCTCTTTCTCATATGTAACAGCATACTGACTTGTGGTGGGGGTGCACTGGAACATATACTTGGAGAGGACAGAAGGGTGTGCTCTGAGGACGGCCCAGGAGGAATGGCATGAAGCATTAGAAGGGATCACCAAGCACTGGGTACCATGGGGTGCAGCCTGCCTGCAGAGCCAGGAGTAGGTGCAGGAGCCAAGGGGAGATGACATCTCTCCTGCTGCTGCCCCACGGCTGGGACTTCAGAGTCTAGAGCTGCCTCAAAGCCTTTGAGCAGCTGCAGCTGCCCAAGACAGGGATGAACCAGTGTAAGCAAGGGAAAGGTATGCAGGGCTGTCTGCAGCAGTGGGATCCAGATAACATCTCCTGTGTGTACCACTGAGAGCATCACATGTGCATAAAGCAAAGTAATAATGTATTCACTCTGATTAATGCCAAGATACCTGCATTCCCACAGATGTCTCCTGATAGCTGAAAACAACCGGCACCATGATACATGCTAGTGAGTACAAGGGTTATTACTCTGTGCTTTCACCAAATAGCAAACCACTCACAAATATAACATTCAGATTTACAGAAAACTCTATTATTTTTTGACATCTGTAGCAGAAACATTCTACATTAAAGCAACAGCAGAAAAAAAAAGTCTTACACTTACCTAAAAGAGCTTTATAAATTACATGTATTATTGTGCCTATGTATTATTATTATTGCTATTCATAATTAATGGAAATGTAGCATTTTTTACTAATGGAAAAGAACCACTGCAAAGAGCACTTTGATTGCATTATATTTATTACCCATCTCAGAATCTAAAAACATACTTAACCTGTAATTAGGGTTACACAATAAGAGCTTTGTAAATATTGCAGTTGAAGAGTGCATCACTTACTACCATTAGGCAAAAATATTATCTCTAACGAGTGTTTCTTTGAAGTGATAAAACTGTTTTTTTGGAGGGGGAAAAAAGGAAGAAAAAGAAAAACCTTAAATGTAACTCTTCCTTGTTCCTCCGCATATTTTACCCTTTCTTGGCCAACACTGTGTGCTTAACCAGCACTGCATGTGAGCAGTAATTAAAAAATGGTCTGCCATGGTCTGAAACTTCTCTCTCTGTTGTGGGCATGAGAAATGCAACCAAATGGGGGAAAAATATCTGATGGGCAAAAACGTTTTGCAAAATTAAAATCCAAATATTTTTGCCCCATTGCATGACTGTATACTGCAAAGTGGATAGGGATGCTTGGTCGGTGCTTTACAGAGGATAGTCGCTCTTGATTTTGCCCAATTTCTGATCATCTTTGTTTCCCTTTGGCATAACACACTCACTTTAATTCTGACTTCAGGCTTTATGCAGAGTAGATAGACACTAGAATAATATAGAAAGCAGAGAGGATGTGTGCAGAGATGAGCTTTACTTTCTGTGCCCTTTCAGCAGGGCCATGCCTGACTTCGTGGGTACATAACTGTTACACTGACATGTCACTGGAACAGTTACGTTCCACAAAAAGTACTACATGTTCTCATCTTGTTAAGTGCCTAAACAAGTGCTAAGAGTTTTTCTCGTTTTGTAATAATTGGCAAAACGCTTTGAGCTTAGAAAAGTTTTATATTTCAGTTTCAAAAAGAGAAAAGAACACTAAGTGACTTGAATAAATCTCAGGTTACTTGCAAGTTCTTCGCATAATTTCAAAAAATCTTTCTTATACTGAAAAGCAATACATATTTTCTTAGGAACAATGAATACCAAAGCTTTAGGCTCAAATATTTAATCAGTCAATTCCAAACAATCTTCTAGTGATGATTCATCTTCCAGCCATATGGAATTTCTTACAATTATACACAAAAATCTGAAATAATTAAACCTTTCAAAATCAATTTTTGCACTTTTGTCTTTAAGATTCTGGTCTGACATCCCATTGGATTGGTTCATTAATTAAGCTTGCAATTCATAAACAACTTAGAAACAGAGTTCAAAGGAAAACAGCACTGATTGGAATGTTTTTGCCCTCTGGAGAATGCAGCATTTTGTGTATATGAGTAGTATGTGACACATGCTTATAGAAGAAATTTAACTCCTAGAAATATTGAGGTACAGTCAAAATCTTCAGGATGAAGCCATATCCTGATATCATGTGAAGAAGCAACAAGGAAGGGCCTGATGTCCTCTGGAAGCAGGACTTTGATGACATAAGCGTTTGTCTTTAAATTACCCACAGAAACAGTTGTACCAATGTCAATGATGACTTTGGCACTAGTCTAGGTAGATACTCCTATTGGTTTCTCTAAATTTCCTCTGAGCAGAGTTAGCAGCTGGTTTTGAAAATTACTGATTCTATGTTAACATTTTTTATAATTTTTTTTCTGGTGGAGCTTTACCACTGGACATCAGTGATGGGAGGGAAGAACAACCATGTTACTGCAACTGCAAGCAAGGATTTTTTAAATTATTTAAGAACTTTGAATTTCTGGTAGTAAGACCAACTACAGACCACAGGCTGCAGATATCTTGCAGCTGCCATTTAGCACATTTTCTTTGGAAGTGTACGTCATGTTTTATGTGAAACCATGTAAGACTGAATAGACATCGATGGTTAAAGCCAGAATAGGTGGCATTAGGGGACAGGATAGCCCTTACTTCTTAGATGCTGCTTCTGACCATGGTAATAACAGTTATTTCTTCCACTCCAAGAGTGGAATTTGTCTCTGTGAACTGCTTCTGCTACTGTGTGACTTGCAAGGGATACAGAATAATATGACAAGGACAGACAGCTCAGGGAATATGAGGCAGGACAGAAGATGCTACAGCAG
>NW_008678555.1:22533-33542 GCF_000695815.1 Acanthisitta chloris
TCCTGCCAAGATATTGCTTCCAGCTAAACTTCTTTTTCTGCCTTCTTAAATGCAACCTTTTGTTAAAATCCAGCACATATCATTCAGGAGATTTAGTTGTTTGTTTAGAAAGCAACAACAACTCCCCCAAATTAACATCATTTCAGACAATCCTGCTAGATGTCAGATTGTCTCCTGCTCTCTAGTCTGTACATTTATTGAAGAACAATGACAGGCATATAGTATCCCCCTTCTGACTTTCTTCCCAAAGTTCTACCCATGTTGAAATGTTATGAAAATTTTTAAAAAATTAAAGAAGGAAAGGAAAAAATCTAAAGGGAGGTTTTTACATTTAAATTAATCAAACAAACAAAACCAACATGATTTTAAAAACTCAGCCTTGAAATACCTCAACTAAATCCAACTGGTTTCAGCTAATGTGTCTCCAGGTCTAAATTTCCTCAGTAATCTGACTAGCATAACTTTTTCTAATTATTCTCCTTTTGCCACAACAGGGAAGTGTTGTCCACTAAGTAAAATTACAGAATAAACAGATGATATTTTAATAAAATTATCTGCTAAGCATAAACAAAAAACTTCTACAAGTCAGTGTCTGCTGCAGCTGTCAAAATTGACCACAGAAGCCAGCCTCTCAATTTATCTTCAGTCCTATTGCTTCACACAGTGTTAATCCTGCATCATGGTGATGTTAAATTCAAATTATTTAAAGATTATTCACAGGTCACATTGTGCTAATAGTGACTCTGACTTCAGATTAATCTGAGTATTTGTCGAATATTTTTCTTTCAAAGTTCTCAGTGGATTTTAGGACTCCATCATGCTGTGCGCGAAAGTAGAACCTGCTTAACAGGGTTTATATTTCCACAAGGAAGAGCACTGAAATTATTACAGGGACATGCAGATAGACCTGATCCAAAGCTTTACATCATATGAGAAACTGGATATCAGGATGCAGATTTTTTCACTCACCATTTTAGCCCACTTATAAATAGAATTAAAATTGGTCGTTCTTCAAGTAGCATATTCTGGGTTATAATATATTAATAATTAGGGAAAAACAAAATCCTGTTTCATCCATAAAACTTCAGGGAATATAAAATCTGCATATCAGTCCATTTAAAAAAATTATCTGCTTAATATTCATTTAAAGACCAAATTGCAAATGATCATCATTAAGTGTTTTTGTGAGGAGAATAGAAACCTGGATGATATCAGAAATGTAATTGCACTTCATCCTAATTAACTGAAAATTTTTGTTGAAATTAATTAGCATCCAGTTGGGCACATAAGTTTAGATAGACCATAGCTGTATTAATGGCTTTTAATGATAATGGAAAAAGAGGAATTTTAATGTGCTGCTCAGTGATCCATCCCAGTAGACAAGATTTTTACTAGAGTATCCTAGATTCAAAAAACCTGGAGTGCAATATGCTTTTCTTTTTGTCCTTTTTGTAACAACTAAAAGCAAAAGAACAATATAGGGACTGTTCATACTTAGTTCTAGTCTTCAGTTTATTATTGAGTTCTTTCATTTCACATTTTATGCCAAGGCTTCTTTTGGTGATGATTATCCAGTCCACTTTGGTAGGTCCAGTAAGCTAAGATAGAGAGCAAGACAAGAGTAATGAATGACTTCAGTTTTGACCTGATCTTGACCTGTTCTCATCCCCTGATCCTCAATGCCCTTTTGGTTTTGCCTGGTTACTCTAAAACTGTCTTAAAGAGGAATCTCATAAAAGCCATCATTTGAGGCTATCAGTCTGCCATTCTAAGCAGTGCAAAAGTGGCCTTTCACGTGATCCTAAGGCTTGTTTAGCATGTATTATTCAGAAGAGTCAAAGAGACACCATGCAAAAATAACATTGTGACAATTCCAGACTATTTGTCACATGGTAAGGATCCCACACAGGGGAGCGAATTAATATTGGTTTCTCTTTAACACCACAGCCACAAAAAGTTTCAGACATCTGTCATGTTGACTAAGGGAAGACAGCAGATGTGAGGTTTTTTGGATTTTAGCAAAGATTTTGAAAGTGTTTCACAAAGCATGCTTCTGGACAAAATGTCTAGTACATAGCTAGACAAGTCCGTAATACATTGGTTGAACAATTGACTAATGAGTCGGGCTCAAAGGGTTATAGCAAATGGCCTTACAGCATGCTGGAAGCCAGTCACCAGTAGGGTTCTGCAGGGTTCCATTTAGGTCCAGTGGTCTTTAGGGGTTTTTTTAAATAAATGATCTGGATGCAGAAATTGAATATACTGTTTGTGGAGGATACTAAATTGGGAGAAGCTGTTGACTCCCTTGGTGGTGGAGAGGCCTTACAGAGAGATCTGGATAGACTAGGGAGCTGTGCAACCACCAGCCACATGAAATTAACAAAAGCAAATGCCAGATTCTCCACCTAGGATAAGGTAATGTTGCTTATACATACATATGGGGGGACCTAACTCTGGAGAGCAGCATCATGGAAAGGGATCTGGGAGTCCTAGTTGATGGCAAATTGAGTCAACAGTGTGCCCTGGCAGCCACAAGGACCAACCATGGTCTGCATCAGGCACAACATCACTGAATGGTTGAGGGAGGTGACTGTCCTGCTCTACTCTGCACTGGTGCAGGCTCACCTTGAATATTGAAATGCAAAAAGGTATAAAGCTATTAGAGTCCATCCAAAGGAGGGCTATGAAGATGCTGAAGTGTCTAAAGGAGAAACCGTATGAGGACTGGCTGAGGTCGTTTGGCTTGTTCAGCCAGGAGAAGAGAAGGTTGAGGAGTGACCTCACCTCAGTCTACAGCTTCCTCAAGGTGAGCAGTGGAGGGGGATGTACTGCTTTTCTCTCTCTGGTGACCAGCAATAGAGCACAAATGGAACAAAGCTGCATCAGGGGAAATTCAGATTTCACATTAAGAAAAGGTTCTTTGATGAGAAGTTGTTCAGCCACTGGAAGAGGGCAACAGTCATGGTACCAAGCCTGCAAGAGTTCAACATGTGGATGCTGCTCTTGGTCAGGCGGTTTAGTTTTAGGTGACCCTGCAAGGAGTCAGGAGTTGGACAAGTTGGTTCTTATATGGGTCCCCTATGTGGCATAATGAGTCACAACAAGAGATACCAGCTTCCCAGGACAGACTATTGCCAATGAGGCTACAAAACATGTCCATTTCAGTCTAGGGTGCAGTCCCTGATCTTACCTCTCCTGAATTTGTTCTCTATTTTGTTGGAATCTCCAGACTTCCCATCACGGAAATATTAATAAGGTGGAATGATTGCAGTCATGAAAGTTTTCAAAATTACTAAGAAAGGAAATGCTAAACTATATTAAATACTAACTGAACTAAACTGGTCTATTCAGGTATGTTGCATTTCTTTATCTCTCATTGTCTGGTTGATTATGCCCATGGTGTCACTCATCCCAAGTTCTCAGCAGCAGAATAATTTTCCTTAAACATCTATGTGGTTTTGGCCAGTCCTTTGGCACAATTCAAATAAATGTGGAGGAGGAGCATTTGACCATACAGTATATATTTTCCAGTATGCTAATGCATGCATATCATATTTTTTAAAATTCTAGGCACATTGAATATACAGATTACTGATCTCCTCAATATATTAGCAGTAAGCTTGATGTCTTTGTATGAAAGTCAGTCACCTTTCTGAGTAGACAGATATATCCATACTGTAGTCAGTCAGGGCAAGTGTAAGCGGGTTAAGACCTCCCACATCCCCACATGCCATAACCCCTTTTACAATTGCAATTAATGCTGATAAGAACTTCTGCCAAACTGTAATGGATATTTTAAAGCTGATTCTGCAGAAAAGTTAGTTTTCCTATGAGGTTGCTTGAAAATGTATGAGGGGATTAGTATGTTAAAGAAATACTGTTTTATGGTCTCAAAATAGTTCAACAACAATATCTGCATGGAAAGATTAGGTCCATTAAGTTTATATTGGAAAATTTCATTGTACCCCATAATTTTGTAAAATATACTATAACAGGATCCAGTTATTATCACTCCACTAATCCTGTCACCTTGTATTCTCATTTCTTAATTTAAGATCTATTTATTGAAGAATATTCAAATCAATTTATTTTGATAAACTGTCTTCATGTAAAAGGAATACTTCTCATATCATATTTGGGAGCATGAAATATTACTATGGCAATGGTCATTGCAACGTCACACATTCTGTAAATCAGAATGCTCTGATTTACTCTACAAAGTTTAAGATGGATAAATTTCTCAGATATTTTCAGTTTTCATGACGCTTAAGCTCTTCCATCCCAAGATTAACTTTAAGAAAAGGACCTCACTTTGCAGTTCCAGTAGATGAAGGAAAGAATAACACAGTGGATGGATTGTTGCCAGGTGGCATCATTGTCTCAGTGGTCCACATTTCAGATGTGAAAAACTTGAGGGTGGGTACAGGCCATTACACAGCCTGTCTTTGCCCTCCTAGTTGCTTGTGTTAAGCTCTTCTCCTAGACTGAGAAAAGATGGTTTTATGGGTACAAACAATATGCTAGGTGGAGGAATAATTCAGATTGTGTGAGGACAGGGAAGGTCTTCAGAAGGGCTATTTCCAGGAAGCCAAGGACTACAAACTGCCTGCTGTGGAGCCACTATCCCCACTGCCTCTACAAGAAATCTAATTTACCTACATCTAAAGTTATAGTATGTTAGGGGGTTGGAATGGACCTTAGAGATCACCTAGTCACAAGCACCCCTGCCCTGGGCCAGGATCTCTCCCACTAGACCATGGTGCTCAAGTCAATAATTGCTAACATCTCCCTTAAACACGGCCATAGGTTTTATTAAAAGATGCAGAAATAATATTCAGAATGCTCCAAAACAAAAGCAATGGCTGAGGTAACGTTCTGTTTCATATTGTTGCTATTTTTGCAGACAATTTTGTTTTATTTTAGTAGACAGTTCTATTTTATTTTAGTAAACTCTGTTTTTACAATTAATACCAGTGGTAAATCCATGCTTTGTGAACAACCTACCAGTCTTTGAAAGTATAGCATTAATTTCTCTTCTATATTAGTCCAATACGTGTTCTATGAATAAATGGTGTGATTATACCTGGAAATGACATGTAACTATTTGCACTCAAGAAGCGAAATTTGCTTAAGGTACAGGCTATTGCAACTTCACGAGTGACTAACTGCAGAAAACAGTGTGAAATTTTATGTGGAGAGATTCTATAATTAGTGGTCCATAAAAACAATCACTGAGCTAACTCTCCAAATTACCATGCTTGCAAGACAAAGCTTTCTTACTAAATGTTTAAGGAAAAAGATAGTAGTGTACAAGGAATCTGCATTATAAAATTAGATATCTTTGTAAAAATCCCAGGGGCCATTTAAATTCTGCTGATCTAAAGGAGCTCTAATGTCATACTTTTTTCTCCCAAATCAGAAGTTTTCCACTTAAGTCTTCACTAAGTTCAACACGGCTCAGAGGGAACCGTAAACTTTTCTGGACAAACTCTGTTTTGGCATCTCTAAGATTTTTGTTAGACTATGAAGCTCTTAAATATCTTTTTCTAATGTCTGGGTTTTTTTGTGAATTGCTTCAATCCTTCATCTTCAGCAAGTCCTGCACTAGCATGGATGAAAACCCATGATTAAGTAGGATGTCTAATTAGGAGCAGATTAAATAAAATTGGAGTTAGGATCAATTCACAGCCTGAAAGTCCTTGGAAAAAAAGGAAATAAACATGTGTGATGTACATGCTGATAACTCAATCATGTGAAACAGCTTCTCCTTAAATATTTTTACATATGAGTAGTTCATGAACGAAATAAATACTTGTCATGGAAGTTTTTTATTTAATTTAGTACTTAGGCCTTGGGGAGTTAACTTAAAAAGCAATGTAGTAAGATATTTGTGTTTTTCATTGCAGTATTCCAGTTTCAGAACGTGTTTTATTTTTTTGTTTTAGAAACAAAAAGATTTTTCTGATGTGGACTTTTAGTCGAGAAACCATTTCTGAATGTGTCACTTCATGTTTTTCATTGACATTGAAAAAAGTCTTTTAAAGCCCTATGTCAGACAAAATCAGTGTCAGTTTATGCTATGTATCTGCTCTCTGATTCCTTGTTAGAATCAGAAAGTACTTTAGAATGTTTAGCATGTTAGTACTTCTTTTCTGTAAGTGCCATCAAACATTACATTGGGGAATAGTGTGTATGTAATTGAATTATACTATCTTGGAACATTGAATTTATTTTCAAGTATCAAAACACTAACTTTAGAGATACTAATGCATTATTTGAATACTGTTCTGATGCCTAGCTGAATGCCTGCATTGAAAGAAGCTATCACAAAAGGCAAGATAGGTCATTCTGCCACGTACAAGCAGTGGCTTTTGAAAACTGCTGAGGGAAGGCATTTCATAATAAGATTCTCTGCTCTCCTGGTACATAGTGTTTATATCACTGTTACATAATCCTCTAAATACAGGTCACTGCTTTTGAAGCACTGACATCAAGGTGTGCTTCTTTTACCCAGATTTTTATATCACCCTTGTCAATCTGGTGGTTTTGTGTCTAAGCAGTAAACATGGTATTTCTGCTTAAAATAGACAAAATAGTTGCAGTATTCCTCACTGAAAAATCAGTCTTAACTCTTTATCTCAGTTTCCCTTATAGCACTAAAACCCACTGTATTCTATAAATTACAATGAGAAAATATCCAGATCAGATTGTTAGTTTCATACAACAATGAAGGGTTGATTAAAAATTACACAGCAATTAGTAAAAGCAAAACTGTCACTAATTGCTTCACTTTACATATCAATGGTTTACCAAGGTGACCTTAAAAGAAAACTGCTGAAGATACTTAAGGATTTTACACGGTGTTATTTTGCATTTTCAAGAGCAATACTTAAGAGGATTATGCATATATCTTTTCTTCAAACTGACTCTCTGCCACAATAAGAACAAAATCAGTTGCTCTATTATTACCTCCTGGATGTAAGAAACACACATTCTAGACTAGCTATTATAGTCTCTTAAGTATGTAATAGGAACAAGGCTTGATTGAGTTTTAATTCTGCATGGGTAACTAGGTTGCAGATATTATGTGCTGTTTTCAGACTTTTCAAAAAGTAAACTCAAAATGTAAGGTTGTTTATTCAGTTAAGTGCCCGTATTAAAATTTTGTTGTAAAAAAACTAGTTCTCGTTTTACACGTATGCATTGAAAAGTTTAATAACACTGAACACACAGAATGATAAACTGCTTGTATGATGGATGGCCATTCTTTACTGTCCTGATAATAAAAACAATAACAACACCCAAGCTAAGTGGCCTATTATCTGGCTTTAATGCTTCTTCTCAGGCTTGAGCCAGTGAAAATTTACCAGTGCAAGTCATAAAACCAGATGCATTGTAAATGTTTCAGGGCTTTTTTAAATTATTACAGTTCTACAAAACTTGTCTATGTAGACAGTTATTTCAGCGGGTCTCATATATACACGGAGAGCCACTCGGTTGTGATCACTTAGTCGTGATCACCTGATTGATCAGGTCGTGTTTTCCTCTAAAGCAAATTGTTTCTGCATGAACATTATGGGCAAATAATTGAAAGTAACTAAGTTACTGCAGCTTAATGACATGTCTCTTCTCAACTGAGCCAAAACAGCTCACCATGTCTATGTCCCTACCTCTCTGCAAGTAAGAAATGTTTTTCACACCATCATTTTCGTCATTAACCTAACCCATCATCAGTGTCTGGCAGGATCACTTCGCAGACATAGCCATAGTATTTTTATAAGTAATAATCTCAGTTCAAAATCTCATAGAATGAATTCTTTATTTAAAAACAAAGATGTATCTGTACCATTTAATTTCATATACTGGTTCTTTGTGGGGGGGTTATGGATTACTTGGGACAGTATGTTTTTCCCCATTCTCACAGGTGCTAAAAAAACTTGGCTGTGCATTCAACAACACCATCTGTTGAGGAAAAACACCTGATGAGATGCAATGAATACATAAAAGTCACTTAGAAAAGGATATATGAATGTAAAAATTTGAAGAAGACTCTGTAAAAATAAATTGTATTTAATTTGCAATATACCAACTGAATATATCAGTGCTGGAGGAAATATTCCTTAACAGTTTAAAACTTTTCAGTCATCTGCTTTGTTTCAAGCCACCAAATAAGATAGAATCAGTCTGAATAATAATAATAATATTAAATAATCAATTACCTATAAACCCCCAAGTAGTCTTTAGAACTGTAGCAGAATATTGCAGTCTTCAGGACTATAGCAGAACACATTGCTTTTATTCTACCAGCTGATTATAAGCTATGTTTGGTAGAACTGGATAAAGGTTTATAAGTCCCAGAACTTGTTTGTCTTGCTTTGCCCAAGTGTATCATTGTCTTAAAGCAAGTTATTAACTCTCCTTGCAAAGAATAATCTGCAGAACTCACTCCTCTACCATGAAAGTTCATAACTAATGCTGGGTATTGGAATTCACAGTATTGTTTTCAAGACATGAATCAGTGACTCACTAGATCCTACTTAACTTCATGAAGTTATTATATTAGTCTTTTATTATAATAATGAAAAATACCTTAGGCAGGGATCAGTACTATGTTATAAAAAAAAAAAAAACAAAGAAAACGATTATACAGTCCAATTTTTTGTAGTGGAAAACAACCATTGAAAATGTTAGAAAAGAAGTTACACAAGCTGTTAGAAACAACAGGGAATCAGAGACAAAAAGAATACATAGTGGTCTGACATAGGTAGAAGAGGTAGTATAGCTACTTCATAAATACCAAATGCTGTCAACACCGTTGTGGTTATTTCACTCTTTCTTACTGCAGTGCGAAATGATCCCTTATCTTCCCATGAGTAAACTATTTCTAGTGAATCCCCACTTGATAATCATAACAGAAACATCCAGTCAAGTGCATCTTTTATCCTTCTGCTGCATGAGAATTGTGAAGCTGGGAGTACGTTTTAAGAATGTAAGGCTCCATGACTTGAGGTATCAAAGAATACAGGAGTAAGGATGAGTAACACTGTCAGCTGCCACAAATATGCAGATAAAAGGATGATTACCTTTAGTGTGATTATATACTAGCTAACTTCAGCAGCAGTGGTGTCAAATTAATTGCAGGTGGTAGGACCTGGTCAGATAATTGTCCAAATAAACAGACATACCCACACTAGTTGTGATCCCAGCTATGTCCTTATTGGGCATCTGAGCTAGCTGTCTTGAAGCTGCAGTCACACCTTCCCGGGCAAAGGATACTTACCCTCGGTAAAATGTGGAGGTTTACTGGTTCAGTAGTGGCTTCTGTATGTTTGTAACAGCAGCCTATCCAAGATTTTGCTAAGAGGGTTATCAACATGAAGGAGAGGGAAGAATTCATGGTGACAGAAACTGCATGAACTGCAGTGGAATTGTCCCTGATTTCAGAAAGTCTGGTCTTGGACAAACTAGTCAAGCCACCATGCAGTTACAGCTCAGCTATGGAAGTAACCAACAACTATGACTTGACATTGCTCTATAGATAATCTACTAACAGACTGAAGACGATAAGAAATTCTGAATAAACTGGACATTTGCTCAAAAAGAGCTATCACAGTAGCTAATGCAAGAGCTCTATCACCACCCTCACCAACCTCATCCCCACTCCAATATAGTAGATGCACAGAAAACACAAGTGAGAAATCATTCAGAGAGGCACTAACTAGTGAAGGTAAATCAGTCATGTTTTATGGAAAGATTAGTACTCAAGTAGTAAAAATCTATTAAAAATTCTATATGATGACCTTGGTCATTCCTTTTGCGACCTGAGAATAATTGACATGCACAACACAACAGCACTGTCCCCTTTATTCACACAGAATCATCAATATCATTTGCATTGGGAAGATATTAAGGAGGTACTTCATAATTATTTAGAGTTCAGTTCACCTACATGAGTTTGAACTGTTTCACTATGTTTAATTGCTGAATCAGTGTGATGAATTATTTTTTGATAAGATTAAGTATCTTCTTTATTTATTTTAATGACATAAGAGCAAGGAAGAAGAAATTACACATAGATTGCTCATCTTCATATGACAATCCAATAAAAAAAATCAAGTAAATAATGAGCATAAGAAGCCTAATTGAAATTTACATATGCATTTAACCAAGCAATTTCCAAAATTACAGGTTTAAAATTTAAATTGCTAATAAAATATGCCTCTTAATAATTTATACCTAGCATGTTTTTAAATTTCATTCTTGATGGAGACCAATTTAAATGTACAATACATTTCTAGTTTTAGAGCTTTTTTAATGAAAAGGTCAATGATAGTTTCTGTAGCAGTTTTTTAAACAATAAAAATGCAAAGAAAGCAGCAGAAACATAGACACAACCCCATATTTGATATTTATTTGAAGGACAAATTTGCCAGAACACAAAGCAGTATTAAAACACTGCCTGATAGTATAGTAGAAAACCTCCAAATTTTGCCAAATACTGTTCTATATCTCTCCGAAGCATTCATCAAACAGAGTAAGAAGAAACATTTCTTGCTGCTTTTCCCTATCCTCCATGCCATGCATTAATTTCATTCCACAAAAGAAATCTAAAACAAAGCAAAATTCTTCTGTGCTGGTCTACTGTACAACAGCTGTACAGTGCAACAGTTATAATCACATTACTTTTCTCCTTTGCTTTTTGCCAGATCAGTATGCTGAAAGTAATTACCTAGGAACTTGTGAGTAAACACCATAAACAGATAGCAACTTTTGCAGGAATAATAGATGCCAAACCAAAAGGAGGCCTTTAAGAAGTGCCAGAAAAGCCTTTGGCTCCCATGACTGAACAAAGCAAGACTAGCTCCCATACTCTTTATGTCTTAAAAATCAAAGCCCATGAGTGTGTTGTAAGCATCACACACCAAGAACCTTTTCAGATCCAGCTCTTTGTACCAGAAGACAAAACCACAAATGTTTTGAAAAGCCCGAGGACCATTTAGAGAGTGACC